>NC_092228.1:48706180-48806180 GCF_036320965.1 Panulirus ornatus
TGGAAGGTACAAAATTGTTAAGTAAGGGGAGAAATATTTGTAAATTGTTATTTATTGCCAAACACAAAGAACATCATCTACATACCTAAACCAAATGGCATTAGAAGGTAAGATATCCTTTAGTAATTTTGTTTAAAAAAAGTCCATATAAAGATTACTTAGTACAGGTGAAAGAGGGTTATCCATTGCCATACCAAATTTTTGAGCATAATCTCAATTGAATTGAAATACACAGTCTTTTATACACAATTTTATCAGTTCAATGAAAACAGACTTTGAAACAAGTAAATGAATATCATCCAAGACATCAAATAAATATTCTAAAAGGCCATCAACTGGAACTTTTGTGAAAAGTGAGGAAACATGAAAGCTAACTAGTTTGAAATCAAAATTAACATTGATATTGTTTAGCTTGTTGACTAAATCTACATTGTTCTTGATACTGGAATTTGATATCTTACCCACTAGAGGGCTCAATAAAGAAACTAACCATTTTGACAACTTAAATGTGATGGAGCCTACTGAACTCACCATAGGTCTTGCTGGAAAATTCTGTTTACGTGTTTTGATAAGTCCATACATATATGGCAATGAAGGGGACAAAGATGACAAACATTTGATAAGAGAACCATTACCTTTCAACCACAACTTCAGTTCTTTATTGAAATGGGAATTAACTGCTTCTAAGGGATTTTTACTGAGTTTAGAATATGTTGTGTCATCATTTAAAAGATCATTCATTTTAGATAAATAGTTACTTTTGTCTAAAATCACAACAGTGTTAGCCTTACCTGCTTTAGTAATATGTATATCCTTGTCTTTTTTTAATGTGTTAATAGCTCTTATAAATCTTTTAGGGCAATTAGGTTCTACTGGTTTTGACATACTGGCATACACTAAACCCTTACAGATATTAATTTCATCATTAGTTAAATTACTGTATTCCTCTAAATTACAAAAAGACTTTGTGACATCAACACAGCTGGCTTCCCTGTTAGAGCACACAAAACTTAAACCATTTTTAGATTGCATGATCCATAGGCAAGGAAACAAGTTTAAGTTTAGCATATACAGAAAACCCACCAATGTATGCTGATTTACTTATTTTTATTTATTTTGCTTTGTCGCTGTCTCCCGCATTTGCAAGGTAGCGCAAAGAAACAGACGAAAGAAATGGCCCAACCCACCCCCATACACATGTATATACATACAAGTCCACACACACAAATATACATACCCATACATCTCAATGTACACATATATATACACACACAAACACATACATATATACACATGCACACAATTCACACTGCCTTTATTCATTCCCATTGCCACCTCGCCATACATGGAATAACATCCCCCTCCCCCCTCATGTGTGCGAGGTAGCGCTAGGAAAAGACAACAAAAGCCCCATTCGTTCACACTCAGTCTCTAGCTTTAATGTAATAATGCCCGAAACCACAGCTCCCTTTCCACATCCAGGCCCCACACAACTTTCCATGGTTTACCCCAGACGCTTCACATGCCCTGATTCAATCCATTGACAGCATGTCTACCCTGGTATACCACATCGATCCAATTCACTCTATTCCTTGCCTGCCTTTCACCCTCCTGCATGTTCAGGCCCTGATCACTCAAAATCTTTTTCACTCCATCTTTCCACCTCCAATTTGGTCTCCCACTTCTCGTTCCCTCCACCTCCGACACATATATCCTCTTGATCAATATTTCCTCACTCATTCTCTCCATGTGCCCAAACCATTTCAAAACACCCTCTTCTGCTCTCTCAACCACGCTCTTTTTATTTCCACACATCTCTCTTACCCTTACATTACTTACTCGATCAAACCACCTCACACCACATATTGTCCTCAAACATCTCATTTCCAGCACATTCACCCTCATGCGCATAGCTCTATCCATAGCCCACACCTTGCAACCATACAACATTGTTGGAACCACTATTCCTTCAAACATAGCCATTTTTGCTTTCGAGATAATGTTCTCGCATTCCACACATTCTACAAGGCTACCAGGATTTTCGCCCCCTCCCCCACCCTATGATTCACTTCCACGTCCATGGTTCCATCTGCTGCCAGATCCACTCCCAGATATCTAAAACACTTTACTTCTTCCAGGTTTTCTGCATTCAAACTTACCTCCCAATTGACTTCACCCTCAACCCTACTGTACCTAATAACCTTGCTCTTATTCACATTTACTCTTAACTTTCTTCTTTCACACACTTTACCAAACTCAGTCACCAGCTTCTGCAGTTTCTCACATGAATCAGCCACCAGCACTGTATCATCAGCGAACAACAACTGACTCACTTCCCAAGCTCTCTCATCCCCAACAGACTTCATACTAGCCCCTCTTTCCAAAACTCTTGCATTCACCTCCCTAACAACCCCATCCATAAACAAATTAAACAACCATGGAGACATCACACACCCCTGCCGCAGACCTACATTCACTGAGAACCAATCACTTTTCTCTCTTCCTACACGCACACATGCCTTACATCCTCGATAAAAACTTTTCACTGCTTCTAACAACTTGCCTCCCACACCATATATTCTTAATACCTTCCACAGAGCATCTCTATCAACTCTATCATATGCCTTCTCCAGGTCCATAAATGCTACATACAAATCCATTTGCTTTTCTAAGTATTTCTCACATACATTCTTCAAAGCAAACACCTGATCCACACATCCTCTACCACTTCTGAAACCACACTGCTCTTCCCCAATCTGATGCTCTGTACATGCCTTCACCCTCTCAATCAATACCCTCCCATATAGTTTACCAGGAATACTCAACAAACTTATACCTCCGTAATTTGAGCACTCACTCTTATCCCCTTTGCCTTTGTACAATGACACTATGCACGCATTCCGCCAATCCTCAGGCACCTCACCATGAATCATACATACATTGAATAACCTTACCAACCAGTCAACAATACAGTCACCCCCTTTTTTGATAAATTCCACTGCAATACCATCCAAACCTGCTGCCTTGTCGGCTTTCATCTTCCGTAAAGCTTTTACTACCTCTTCTCTGTTTACCAAATCATTTTCCCTAACCCTCTCACTTTGCTCACCACCTCGACCAAAACACCCTATATCTGCCACTCTATCATCAAACACATTCAACAAACCTTCAAATGGGTATGCTGATATACCCATTATTACTCATCTCAACATGACAGAGTTAAATTATCATCATTTCAATCTATGTTCCTTAGGGCATTACGTATTTGCAGTCCAGAGTTTATTGATGATGAGTTTGAGAAGATATATTCTATTGGATCTAAGTTAAAGTACCCTAAATCTTTCACTGATAAATCCCTTAAGTTAGCAAAGAAATTATTTCAGAGAGTTGAGCGCAAACCTCCCATTGACACCAAGAATCTTTTAGTTCTCCCTTTTAATAATAATTTTACTTTACTTCCCATGTTGCTTAAATCCTTTAATGTAAATGTTGCCTTCAGCAACAATAATACTATAAAGAATATCTTAATCAAGAATTCACCAGAAAATTCCCCTGGATGCATCTATAAAGTGCCATGTGGAAATTGTGATAAATTTTATATTGGGCAGACTGGTAAGGATCTTTCTGTTAGACTTAAGCAACATAAATATAGTATAAGAACGGGACAAGAATCAAATGCCTTGTTTAATCACGTTAAAAACTATGATAATTGTATTGACTGGAGTAATGCCATCTCAGTTATTAACTCTAACTCTATTACCACGAGAAATATCATTGAATCTTCTATTATTAAATACACAAAGAATTATAATCTTAGTATTAGTTATGGTCTATACAAATTAGATAACTTTATTGTTGATAGAATGTCTAAAATAATAAGTTTATGAATGCTCGTTGTCTGTCTTGGACAATCACATGTTTATGAAATAGCGTCCTAGCTTTGTCTCTTCGATGTATATCAACTGACTGTTATATTTCTCTCGTCTCCCCTGATGATGTGATTATTACATGAAACTTATCGTGTTTCATTTTCCCTGTGGACTCATAGGAATATCTTGATCATGTGCAATATTGTGATCCTTTCCAACATATACATATATATGAATATACGAACAAAGAATACATTTGAAGAATGTTTGTGAGAAATACTAAGAAAAGCAAATAGATTTGTATGTAGCATTTATGGATCTGGAGAAGGCATATGATAGAGTTGATAGTGATGCTCTGTGGAAGTTATTAAGAATATATGGTGAGGGAGGCAAGTTGTTAGAAGCAGTGAAAAGTTTTTATAGAGGATGTAAGGCATGTGTATGAGTAGTAAGAGAGGATAGTGATTGGTTCTCAGTGAATGTTGGTTTGCGGCAGAGGTGTGTGATGTCTCCATGGTTGTTTAATTTGTTTATGGATGGGGTTGTTAGGGAGGTGAATGCAAGTGTTTTGAAAAGAGGGGCAAGTATGCAGTCTGTTTTGGATGAGAGCTTGGGAAGTGAGTCAGTTGTTGTTTGCTGATGATACAGCGCTGGTGGCTGATTCGTGTGAGAAACTGCAGAGCTGGTGACTGAGTTTGGTAAAGTGTGTGAAAGAAGAAAGTTAAGAGTAAATGTGAATAAGAGTAAGGTTATTAGGTACAGTAGGGTTGAGGGACAAGTCAATTGGGAGGTAAGTTTGAATGGAGAAAAACTGGAGGAAGTAAAGTGTTTTAGATATCTGGGAGTGGATTTGGCAGCAGATGGAGCCATGGAAGTGGATGTGAATCACAGGGTGGGGGAGGGGGTGAAAGTTCTAGGAGCGTTGACGAATGTGTGGAAAGCAAAAATGGGTATGTTTGAAGGAATAGTGGTTCCAACAATGTTATATGGTTGCGAGGCGTGGGCTATAGATAGAGTTGTGTGGAGGAGGGTGGATGTGCTCGAAATGAGATGTTTGAGGATAATATGTGGTGTGAGGTGGTTTAATCGAGTAAGTAATAATAGGGGTAAGAGAGATGTGTGGTAATAAAAAGAGTATGGTTGAGAGAGCAGAGGAGGGTGTTTTGAAATGGTTTGGTCACATGGAGAGAATGAGTGAGGAAAGATTGACCAAGAGGATATATATGTCAGAGGTGGAGGGAACGAAGAGAAGTGGGAGAGCAAATTTGAGGTGGAAAGATGGAGTGAAAAAGATTTTGAGTGACTGGGGCCTGAACATGCAGGAAGGTGAAAGGCGTGCAAGGAATAGAGTGAATCGGAACGATGTGGTATACCGGAGTTGACGTGCTGTCAATGGATTGAACCAGGGTATGTGAAGCGTCTGGGGTAAACCATGGAAAGTTCTGTGGAGCCTGGATGTGGAAAGGGAGCTGTGATTTCGGTGCATTATTACATGACACCTAGAGACTGAGTGTGAATGAATGTGGTCTTCGTTGTTTTTTCCTAGCGCTACCTTGTGCACATGAGGGGGGAGTGGGTTGTTATTTCATGTGTGGCGAGATGGCGATGGGAATGAATAAAGGCAGATAGTATGAATTATGTACATGTGTATATATGTATATGTCTGTGTGTGTATATGTATGTATACGTTGAGATGCTTAGGTATGTATATGTGCGTGTGTGGACGTGTATGTATGTACATGTGTATGTGGGTGGGTTGGGTCATTTCTTTTGTCTGTTTACTTGCGCTACCTCGCTAACGCGGGAGACAGCGATAAAGCAAAATAGATATATATATATATTAAAAGTTAATATTATGTAGCATATAATCTCTGAATTTTGAAGCTTTAATTATTTTTGTGTCACCCATAACAGAAAATGCATTTCATAGCCTATGATATAAGAAAATGTATTTCATTGCCTATAACATCGTTCTTAATATCTTGAGAAATGTTTTATGGATAGGATGTGTTTCATGTTGCAATTAAGTTTGTGTCTCGGGAAATTTCTTTGGGAAAAGGCATACTTTTTGTCTTCATCTTTATTCTCCTTTAATAAACTCATGCCCTTTGTTTTTGCTCCAAGCCAGGCTGAAGACCATTACTGCAATTGAGTTGTTTGGAGATCCTCTTACATCCATTTTGGCCTTCAAGAGTGATGATGTGGATATCCTCAAGGTGGGAGGCATTTTGGTTGAACATGGATGGAACATCAATATCATCCAGCATCCTCCTGGGTGAGCATTTGGGAGATCTACCTTCTGCTGGATAGGTTAAGTATATGGGTGACCTTAATTCTTCATTGTGCATATAATCAAGATGATGAATATCATTCTTTACTATGAAAGTGCTTCCACTCCTGTGGTGGATCAGTTATCTATGTGGTAAACATTTACATGTCTTTGGGTCACCATTAGGCACAGAAAATTAAGCTCTGATTCTAAGGCATAATTTCTGAGCTAGATAGCGTGAGCAGAGGATGTGCTTACCACCCTACCTGCTCCTGGATTCCTTCATCTTGACAATTCTTGTTATCACACTAACTCGTTAGACATTGCCTGAAGTGGGGTGCTGATGTGCAATCGTAGGCTTCAAGAATGTGGTTAGTTTTTTTTTCTCTTTTTAGGTACTGATTAATGGCTATTGGTAATTGATCATATTTGATTGCAGTACAGAAAATATATGTTTCTTAATGAGATGCAAATAAATGAATTAACATAAAATTATGTTGATAGAACTTTTTGGGCATATGTTTCCATTATGTAAGTTATTTATGCTTTGAAAATGGAAAGACTATTCTTTCTGAGGCTTTGTCTTGAAAGTATGAGAGATTCTCTAAGATATTCATTCAGTTTTTCTGTGAGTGCTTGCTTGTTTCAGCCATTTAGAAACAACCACACAGTTGACATCATTAACTCACTCCTAGCTGACTGACAGATTAGTGTTAAGCATTAAGCAGGTCATTGGCATTGTCTCAAAAGCAGCTACAGTTCATACAGAGACAAGTTTTTTGAAAAAGGAGAGAAGGAAGGCAGGATAGAGTAATAGAACTGGAGGAAAAATTGCTCATCGGATACTACCTTGGAGAGAAAAGGGTTTTGAATTTTTTAAGCTTACATTTTTTTCTCCTCTTCTTTCTCTCCCCATGAGCATGAAAGCATATCCATATTAAGGGTGAGCATTTAGAGAAAAACTTCCTGGAAAGAAACCTAAACCTAAAAACAAATATACACACCTTCATAGGTAATTTAGAGGTGCATTGGTATTTACATCTACTGAGTGGAATCCCCAGAGATAGACTTACAGTGTCTAATCTAAGACATCTAATGAAGGTGATAAATGTGTGAAAGACCAGTTTTCTTGATTTCCTCTAGTGATGTGTTTTTGAGGAAGGCTGAGTTAGAGTTCACGTTTCTTACATTATGTGCTCTAATGTACAGCCCATGTTAAGCCAATGAGGTTAATTTATTCTTAACCCCATCATGATATTTCTTGCCATATGCAGTAATTCCAATCACAAGACAGAGCATCTGTTGCAACTGCCCCTGTGCTAAAACTTGAGATTCACTTGTCAGGATTAGTGCACTGGGTCTAGTAGCAAAGAGATCCTCATGGATGGCTTTTTCCTTATGAATATTTTTGACATTATGCCTGATCTTAAAAGGGCACCTGCCCAGACACTGTGTACTTCTTGGAGATAAGAGACTTAAAGAGAAAGCCTGTGGACAATGCCAGGAAGAGAATCTTTTTCATTCACTCTAAGAGAGGTAGGGATATGCAAGAGCATTTGTACATCAGGCAGTGTACAACCATGATATTATCAAAAAGAGATAAAATTCTGCACCCTTGACTCAAGATATTCTGGGATGTTAGAAAAAACATTGGATGAACATTTCCTTTATGGTGGGGTGGAAGGACTTTTGAACCTCCATCCAAGGGCAAGCACCTCCACCAACTTGTAAGGAATGGAAGCCCCACCCTTAATTATGCCTCTGTCTAAACCATAAGAGATGTTGTTGGAGATATACAAGTTTGGCAGACTACAAGTTCAAGAGGTTCTTGGGGGAGTACTCCTGAAAGATCTATGTTTTCTGCAGGAAAGAATTTGTTTACCCAGAAGGTAACCATTGGCTTGCAGCTTTGCCATGTTGTTGCACAAGGCTGCAAAACTGAACTTATCCAGAGGTTACTCTTATTGACATCTGGGACCATAAGACAGATGCAGCATTTACATTGTCCTGAGCATTATGCCTGGTGAATCAAAGAGTTCAAGTATGAGAGTTCCAGTCTGTCTCTATCCACATAAAGTTTTAGATGGGAATAAAGTAGGTTTTGTTTAGGTTAATGAGAAAGGACACTTTGTGAAAAGAGTTCAGGACGTGAAACCCTTGTCTTGCACATTCCTTCTTTGAAGTTGAATTCATTAACGGATCATTGAGGTAAGTCAGAGCTCCTGCTTTGGTGGAGGTTAATTTTGTGAGCAAGGCTGAATTTCCTAAGATAGAAATTTGGGGGAATGTGCATAAACCAAATGGAATCAGTTTGAATTCCAAAATCTTTCTCATTCTAGGATGCTTTGAAATTAAGCACCCTTTAATTCAGGCTGATTGACCATTTATATGAGTGTAAGATCTAGTGAACACTCTGTAAAGTGGTCATCTTGAAGTCACGTTTCAGTATGTGGGTGTTTAGAGATGACAGATCCAAGAGCATTCTTTCTGTGTTTCACTTCCCTTTTTAGGACTGGAAGAAATATTGATAAAAGGTGGTCTTACTTCAGTCACTTGTCGGGCTTCAAAAATCTCACAAGTTCTGGAGTCAGCCATGAGTGGCAAGAAGCTATTTCAAGTGGAAGTACTTTTGAAAGAATACACCGTAGCCTTTGACAGAGACAGATTTAAAGGCCCTCTAAAAGTGATCTTGTCCCTTGTAAGATTAAGTCCCAAATTCTGTCATCTCCCTGTGCTTTCATGTAAATTGATGACAGTTTTCTTTACACTGAGTTCTAGAAGATGTGGCTCTAAGAACAATCTGAATGGCCTCATAGCAAAGAATGGAGTCATAAAGGGTGAGGACTACAACAGCTCTTAGTGCTCTCCTTTATCAAGAGAAGACAGGCTGTCATCTGTGTACTGAAGTTTACATATCAGAGATGGCATAAAAGCCTGCATGGACCTGAAATCTGCTTTAAGGCATGCCTTAAGACTCTGTCATTGATCATTAGTTTAGTTCTATGCTCCATCAGTGAGCCTTAGTTTAATTGTATTCTCTCTCAGTGGTGGATGGGATTCACTCATGCTAGAAATATCTGCGGAGACTTTAAGTTGACTTTCTAGGGTGATGAGGGAGGATGAATTAAACAATTAACAAGGGACCCATGAATTACTAAGACTTGATAGACATTCTTGACTCATAGGAAGGGGCCCCAAAATATCCTTTAAAGGAGGGAGAGTGAGGAATAGATGATGGGTCTTGCAACTGTATGGTAGGATGTGAATGAAATTTGAAATGATAATTAAGCTAGGGAAAATGATTTGGTAAACAGAGAAGAGGTAGTAAAAGCTTTGCAGAAGATGAAAGCCGGCAAGGCAGCAGGTTTGGATGGTATTGCAGTGGAATTTATTAAAAAAGGGGGTGACTGTATTGTTGACTGGTTGGTAAGGTTATTTAATGTATGTATGACTCATGGTGAGGTGCCTGAGGATTGGCGGAATGCGTGCATAGTGCCATTGTACAAAGGTAAAGGGGATAAGAGTGAGTGCTCAAATTACAGAGGTATAAGTTTGTTGAGTATTCCTGGTAAATTATATGGGAGGGTATTGATTGAGAGGGTGAAGGCATGTACAGAGCATCAGATTGGGGAAAAGCAGTGTGGTTTCAGAAGTGGTAGAGGATGTGTGGATCAGGTGTTTGCTTTGAAGAATGTATGTGAAAAATACTTAGAAAAGCAAATGGATTTGTATGTAGCATTTATGGATCTGGAGAAGGCATATGATAGAGTTGATAGAGATGCTCTGTGGAAGGTATTAAGAATATATGGTGTGGGAGGGAAGTTGTTAGAAGCAGTGAAAAGTTTTTATCGAGGATGTAAGGCATGTGTACGTGTAGGAAGAGAGGAAAGTGATTGGTTCTCAGTGAATGTAGGTTTGCGGCAGGGGTGTGTGATGTCTCCATGGTTGTTTAATTTGTTTATGGATGGGGTTGTTAGGGAGGTAAATGCAAGAGTCTTGGAAAGAGGGGCAAGTATGAAGTCTGTTGGGGATGAGAGAGCTTGGGAAGTGAGTCAGTTGTTGTTCGCTGATGATACAGCGCTGGTGGCGGATTCATGTGAGAAACTGCAGAAGCTGGTGACGGAGTTTGGTAAAGTGTGTGGAAGAAGAAAGTTAAGAGTAAATGTGAATAAGAGCAAGGTTATTAGGTACAGTAGGGTTGAGGGTCAAGTCAATTGGGAGGTGAGTTTGAATGGAGAAAAACTGGAGGAAGTGAAGTGTTTTAGATATCTGGGAGTGGATCTGTCAGCGGATGGAACCATGGAAGCGGAAGTGGATCATAGGGTAGGGGAGGGGGCGAAAATTTTGGGAGCCTTGAAAAATGTGTGGAAGTCGAGAACATTATCTCAGAAAGCAAAAATGGGAATGTTTGAAGGAATAGTGGTTCCAACAATGTTGTATGGTTGCGAGGCGTGGGCTATGGATAGAGTTGTGCGCAGGAGGATGGATGTGCTGGAAATGAGATGTTTGAGGACAATGTGTGGTGTGAGGTGCTTTGATCGAGTAAGTAACGTAAGGGTAAGAGAGATGTGTGGAAATAAAAAGAGCATGGTTGAGAGAGCAGAAGAGAGTGTTTTGAAATGGTTTGGGCACATGGAGAGAATGAGTGAGGAAAGATTGACCAAGAGGATATATGTGTCGGAGGTGGAGGGAACGAGGAGAAGAGGGAGACCAAATTGGAGGTGGAAAGATGGAGTGAAAAGGATTTTGTGTGATCGGGGCCTGAACATGCAGGAGGGTGAAAGGCAGGCAAGGAATAGAGTGAATTGGAGCGATGTGGTATACAGGGGTTGACGTGCTGTCAGTGGATTGAATCAAGGCATGTGAAGCGTCCGGGGTAAACCATGGAAAGCTGTGTAGGTATGTATATTTGCGTGTGTGGACGTGTGTATGTACATGTGTATGGGGGGGGGTTGGGCCATTTCTTTCGTCTGCTTCCTTGCGCTACCTTGCAAATGCGGGAGACAGCGACAAAGTATAAAAAAAAAGAAAAAAAAAAAAAAAAATTAAGCTATGCTGTATTCAGCGGATTGTTTTCAACTTTGGTGTGAAAAAGATTTCAGAGGACATTTTCCTCTACATACAGGAGCACCAATAGGGGATGGTGACCTTTATATGCCTGTAATGGGTTCAGGGAAGCCTATAAAAAGTCTGCAGTAGGCTTTGGGTGCCAAGTCGGATGTAGGGTAAGGAAAAATCCAAGAATATCCACAGCTGATGTGGCACTTTACACCTTAGTGTTTGTCATTCCATGAAAGAAAAGGAATTCTACCCTTCTTTTGCTCTTGTATCAGATGATGGGCTCTCACAAGATCTGCCTTTTTTCTTTAACAAGACAAAATGAGGAAGTAGCAATTTTTCAAAAAGCACACCAGTAGAACTAAACAATGAAATCCACCTCTGACACATCAAATATTTTTGAGGGAGGAAGATGCATTTTGAAGTGGAGCTGCCATGTTAAGCATTGGGTTCATCAGTGCATCCCTAACACTTGGTAGTACTAAATACTTTGGTCCTTGCTACAAAAGAAGCCCAGCCTAGAAGAATTCCAAGATCTGGTAAGGAAGATGATTATCTGGAGACTGTGTTAAAAAAGAAAGCACAACTGAGCATACAGAGAAAAACTACTCAGGAGTGAGACTCTCTGGGGGCAGGTAACCTTTTATAAGTATTTAGAAAAGAAAAACACTGAAGTGAAACAAAATAATTTAGCACTCAAAACCTGCAGTAAAAACTTGGTTTGGAGTAGCCAAGCTGTAGGGGTAGGGCCAAAGAACTAATAAACCTCAGAAATGGATTAAAACTTTCAACTCTCTGATTGGAGCTCCTTCCATTATGTCTACGAGACACAACTCAGCTGATATACATAATATGGGACCTGAAGTAGGAGAGAATGAATGATAAACCATCTCCTTATTAGTCCCCAAGCATGATGTTACTGATAAGCTAGTCAAGGAATGGTACTAAAGTGAATGTTGGTTATCATCATTTCCTCCAGGCCTGATGCATAGATCTTATCACATGAACTTACTTAGGGACACGATCACTTTATCAGACAACATAATTTGGGTGCTGATGCCTACCAAATCCTTTGGCTTCTTGACAGAAAGATGGATGAAGCCCATACAGTACTACATTCCAAAGAACATCCCTCATCAAAATGCTTACTAGTATGTCATCAGTATACCAGCTGGGACAATGGGACTTTCTTGTTGGAGGTATGACTTATCTACATTTTTATTCTCAAATTCGCAACAATGACTCAGGGATTGAGGTATCTAGCCTTAGGAAGATCCTAACAGTACCCTAGGAGCTCCAGGTCATTTACCGGGGATTACCTCACAAGATAGTGGCATAACACAAGAGCCATACCATAGGTGGGATAGACTGACAACTGAAGCTGAGCTTGGAATAAAAAGTTAACTACATTAACATTCACCAGCATTAGGTAGCATTAGGTAGGCAAGCAATAGGGAAAGGGAGATGATTTTAATTTAGGCATCAAGAAGCACAAAAGAGGTACAGTACTCACAGCTAAAGGTGCCCTGGCAAAAAACTCCTCTCTGGAAGTCCCCATTTTAAAAGAATAACTTTCACCTTGCTGGTAATTACCTAATTTTCAGACCTTTGGGGCATCCCATGTCCTCTAGTTGAGCCACAGGACTTGCTAGATATCTAGCGGCCAGTGATTTCATCTGCCCATTGTAACTAAGCGGACATATCTCCATCATCAGGTTGTTCCACTTACCTTGGCTTTACTATAAAATCAAAGTTCCGATGAACTATACATTCGCTGTCCCACAGGACCAAATTATGGAAGCTATTTGTCTGCTGTAACATCTATTAAGGTCACTATGATGATTAAAAAAGATGGAGGTTTGACAGATTCATGTGTCTTTCTAGGTTGGCACTCTCATGGGGTTTGAGAATTTTTGCTGATTTTACAACTACAGCTACTCTACCACTACTGTAACTTCCCTTGCCTGGCACCCATGGACACAAAGCTTCCAAAGAAAAAGACTAGAAACAACCAAAATGCAAAGGAAGCAGGAGGAACGGGGCAGCAGGGGGGGAATGTGAGTTGGGTCATGTTACCAACGTATTCACCATGATAATTTCCAGACATGCTTTGTATGAAAGGTGGAATGCTTGATATAAATACAAAGCTTAGAATTATATACAGTACACTCTTACATGCATACAATTACTAAAAATACAGTGTCCACAAAAAACTTTGTTTGCCTCCCTGTACATTTTCAAAGGTTACGTCACACTTACATTTTAGTGCTTTGTCATCTCTCCTTTGGGCTTGATTATCATAAGCAGATGTCTGAGTATGGATGTGGTAAAGTATCTGAAGCATTTAAGGTCCATGTTTTAGATTCTGAAGGAAGCAAAGCACTGATGAGGTGTTTTAGGAAGCTATCGCCTCACTGTGCATTCTAAGTGCCAACCATGCTAATAGAATTAAAGTGCATTCATTTCCTTGCACCCAGAGGTGAAATTCCCAGTATGAAGTTGCAATCAGGATGATAGCATGAGACATTCTGATATGGGTTGATGGTGCTCACACCATTAGAAACACTGGTCTCAGTGACTAGAACGAGGAGAATAATAACACTATGAGAGCATAATGTGCTTGTACCCACCTTGCCGAATATTGCCTATGAAAATATTTGGAGGGTGGAAAGTGTTTTATCGTGGACACCATGGTAGTATGTATATATATATATATATATATATATATATATATATATATATATATATATATTTTTTTTTTTTTTTTTTTTATACTTTGACGCTGTCTCCCGCGTTTGCGAGGTAGCGCAAGGAAACAGACGAAAGAAATGGCCCCCCCCCCCCCATACACATGTACATACACACGTCCACACACGCAAATATACATACCTACACAGCTTTCCATGGTTTACCCCAGACGCTTCACATGCCTTGATTCAATCCACTGACAGCACGTCAACCCCTGGTATACCACATCGCTCCAATTCACTCTATTCCTTGCCCTCCTTTCACCCTCCTGCATGTTCAGGCCCCGATCACACAAAATCCTTTTCACTCCATCTTTCCACCTCCAATTTGGTCTCCCTCTTCTCCTCGTTCCCTCCACCTCCGACACATATATCCTCTTGGTCAATCTTTCCTCACTCATTCTCTCCATGTGCCCAAACCATTTCAAAACACCCTCTTCTGCTCTCTCAACCACGCTCTTTTTATTTCCACACATCTCTCTTACCCTTACGTTACTTACTCGATCAAACCACCTCACACCACACATTGTCCTCAAACATCTCATTTCCAGCACATCCATCCTCCTGCGCACAACTCTATCCACAGCCCACGCCTCGCAACCATACAACATTGTTGGAACCACTATTCCTTCAAACATACCCATTTTTGCTTTCCGAGATAATGTTCTCGACTTCCACACATTTTTCAAGGCTCCCAAAATTTTCGCCCCCTCCCCCACCCTATGATCCACTTCCGCTTCCATGGTTCCATCCGCTGACAGATCCACTCCCAGATATCTAAAACACTTCACTTCCTCCAGTTTTTCTCCATTCAAACTCACCTCCCAATTGACTTGACCCTCAACCCTACTGTACCTAATAACCTTGCTCTTATTCACATTTACTCTTAACTTTCTTCTTCCACACACTTTACTAAACTCCGTCACCAGCTTCTGCAGTTTCTCACATGAATCCGCCACCAGCGCTGTATCATCAGCGAACAACAACTGACTCACTTCCCAAGCTCTCTCATCCCCAACAGACTTCATACTTGCCCCTCTTTCCAAGACTCTTGCATGTACCTCCCTTACAACCCCATCCATAAACAAATTAAACAACCATGGAGACATCACACACCCCTGCCGCAAACCTACATTCACTGAGAACCAATCACTTTCCTCTCTTCCTACACGTACACATGCCTTACATCCTCGATAAAAACTTTTCACTGCTTCTAACAACTTGCCTCCCACACCATATATTCTTAATACCTTCCACAGAGCATCTCTATCAACTCTATCATATGCCTTCTCCAGATCCATAAATGCTACATACAAATCCATTTGCTTTTCTAAGTATTTCTCACATACATTCTTCAAAGCAAACACCTGATCCACACATCCTCTACCACTTCTGAAACCACACTGCTCTTCCCCAATCTGATGCTCTGTACATGCCTTCACCCTCTCAATCAATACCCTCCCATATAATTTACCAGGAATACTCAACAAACTTATACCTCTGTAATTTGAGCACTCACTCTTATCCCCTTTGCCTTTGTACAATGGCACTATGCACGCATTCCGCCAATCCTCAGGCACCTCGCCATGAGTCATTTTTTTTTTTTTTTTTTTATACCTCGTCGCTGTCTCCCGCGTTTGCGAGGTAGCGCAGGGAAACAGACGAAAGAAATGGCCCAACCCCTCCCCCCCCATACTCATGTACATACACACGTCCACACACGCAAATATACATACCTACACAGCTTTCCATGGTTTACCCCAGACGCTTCACATGCCCTGATTCAATCCACCGACAGCACGTCAACCCCTGTATACCACATCGCTCCAATTCACTCTATTCCTTGCCCTCCTTTCACCCTCCTGCATGTTCAGGCCCCGATCACACAAAATCTTTTTCACTCCATCTTTCCACCTCCAATTTGGTCTCCCCCTTCTCCTCGTTCCCTCCACCTCCGACACATATATCCTCTTGGTCAATCTTTCCTCACTCATTCTCTCCATGTGCCCAAACCATTTCAAAACACCCTCTTCTGCTCTCTCAACCACGCTCTATTTATTTCCACACATCTCTCTTACCCTTACGTTACTTACTCGATCAAACCACCTCACACCACACATTGTCCTCAAACATCTCATTTCCAGCACATCCATCCTCCTGCGCACAACTCTATCCATAGCCCACGCCTCGCAACCATACAACATTGTTGGAACCACTATTCCTTCAAACATACCCATTTTTGCTTTCCGAGATAATGTTCTCGACTTCCACACATTTTTCAAGGCTCCCAAAATTTTCGCCCCCTCCCCCACCCTATGATCCACTTCCGCTTCCATGGTTCCATCCGCTGACAGATCCACTCCCAGATATCTAAAACACTTCACTTCCTCCAGTTTTTCTCCATTCAAACTCACCTCCCAATTGACTTGACCCTCAACCCTACTGTACCTAATAACCTTGCTCTTATTCACATTTACTCTTAACTTTCTTCTTCCACACACTTTACCAAACTCCGTCACCAGCTTCTGCAGTTTCTCACATGAATCCGCCACCAGCGCTGTATCATCAGCAAACAACAACTGACTCACTTCCCAAGCTCTCTCATCCCCAACAGACTTCATACTTGCCCCTCTTTCCAAGACTCTTGCATTTACCTCCCTAACAACCCCATATATATATATATATATATATATATATATATATATATATATATATATATATATATATATATATATATATATACCAATATTTATCCCTGGGGATAGGGGATTAAGAATACTTCCCACGTATTCCCTGCGTCTCGTAGAAGGCGACTAAAAGGGGAGGGAGCGGGGGGCTGGAAATCCTCCCCTCTCGTTTTTTTTTTTAATTTTCCAAAAGAAGGAACAGAGAATTGGGCCAGGTGAGGGTATTCCCTCAAAGGCCCAGTCCTCTGTTCTTAATGCTACCTCGCTAATGCGAATAGTTTGAAAAAAAAAAAAGAAAAAATATATATATATATATATATATATATATATATATATATATATATATATATATATATATATATATATATGTATATTATCCCTGGGGATAGGGGTGAAAGAATACTTCCCACGTATTCCTCGCGTGTCGTAGAAAGCGACTAGAGGGGACGGGAGCGGGGGGCCGGAAATCCTCCCCTCCTTGTATTAACTTTCTAAAATGGGAAACAGAAGAAGGAGTCACGCGGGGAGTGATCATCCTCCTCGAAGGCTCAGAGTGGGGTGCCTAAATGTGTGTGGATGTAACCAAGATGTGAAAAAAGGAGAGATAGGTAGTATGTTTGAGGAAAGGAACCTGGATGTTTTGGCTCTGAGTGAAACGAAGCTCAAGGGTAAAGGGGAAGAGTGGTTTGGAAATGTCTGGGGAGTGAAGTCAGGGGTTAGTGAGAGGACAAGAGCAAGGGAAGGAGTAGCAATACTCCTGAAACAGGAGTTGTGGGAGTATGTGATAGAATGTAAGAAAGTAAATTCTCGATTAATATGGGTAAAATTGAAAGTTGATGGAGCGAGGTGGGTGATTATTGGTGCATATGCACCTGGGCATGAGAAGAAAGATCATAAGAGGCAAGTGTTTTGGGAGCAGCTGAATGAGTGTGTTAGCGGTTTTGATGCACGAGACCGGGTTATAGTGATGGGTGATTTGAATGCAAAGGTGAGTAATGTGGCAGTTGAGGGAATAATTGGTATGCATGGGGTGTTCAGTGTTGTAAATGGAAATGGTGAAGAGCTTGTAGATTTATGTGCTGAAAAAGGACTGATGATTGGGAATACCTGGTTTAAAAAGCGAGATATACATAAGTATACTTATGTAAGTAGGAGAGATGGCCAGAGAGCGTTATTGGATTACGTGTTAATTGACAGGCGTGCGAAAGAGAGACTTTTGGATGTTAATGTGCTGAGAGGTGCAACTGGAGGGATGTCTGATCATTATCTTGTGGAGGCTAAGGTGAAGATTAGTATGGGTTTTCAGAAAAGAGGAGTGAATGTTGGGGTGAAGAAGGTGGTGAGAGTAAGTGAGCTTGGGAAGGAGACCTGTGTGGGGAAGTACCAGGAGAGACTGTGTACAGAATGGAAAAAGGTGAGAACAATGGAAGTAAGGGGAGTGGGGGAGGAATGGGATGTATTTAGGGAATCAGTGATGGATTGCGCAAAAGATGCTTGTGGCATGAGAAGAGTGGGAGGTGGGCTGTTTAGAAAGGGTAGTGAGTGGTGGGATGAAGAAGTAAGAGTATTAGTGAAAGAGAAGAGAGAGGCATTTGGACGATTTTTGCAGGGAAAAAATGCAATTGAGTGGGAGAAGTATAAAAGAAAGAGACAGGAGGTCAAGAGAAAGGTGCAAGAGGTGAAAAAAAGGGCAAATGAGAGTTGGGGTGAGAGACTATCATTAAATTTTAGGGAGAATAAAAAGACGTTCTGGAAGGAGGTAAATAGGTTGCGTAAGACAAGGGAGCAAATGGGAACTTCAGTGAAGGGCGTAAATGGGGAGGTGATAACAAGTAGTGGTGATGTGAGAAGGAGATGGAATGAGTATTTTGAAGGTTTGTTGAATGTGTCTGTTTTGGTCGAGGTGGTGTGCAAAGTGAGAGGGTTAGGGAAAATGATTTGGTAAACAGAGAAGAGGTAGTAAAAGCTTTGCGGAAGATGAAAGCCGGCAAGGCAGCAGGTTTGGATGGTATTGCAGTGGAATTTATTAAAAAAGCGGGTGACTGTATTGTTGACTGGTTGGTAAGGTTATTTAATGTATGTATGACTCATGGTGAGGTGCCTGAGGATTGGCGGAATGCGTGCATAGTGCCATTGTACAAAGGCAAAGGGGATAAGAGTGAGTGCTTAAATTACAGAGGTATAAGTTTGTTGAGTATTCCTGGTAAATTATATGGGAGGGTATTGATTGAGAGGGTGAAGGCATGTACAGAGCATCAGATTGGGGAAGAGCAGTGCGGTTTCAGAAGTGGTAGAGGATGTGTGGATCAGGTGTTTGCTTTGAAGAATGTATGTGAGAAATACTTATGGATCTGGAGAAGGATCTGGAGAAGGCATATGATAGAGTTGATAGAGATGCTCTGTGGAAGGTATTAAGAATATATGGTGTGGGAGGCAAGTTGTTAGAAGCAGTGAAAAGTTTTTATCGAGGATGTAAGGCATGTGTACGTGTAGGAAGAGAGGAAAGTGATTGGTTCTCAGTGAATGTAGGTTTGCGGCAGGGGTGTGTGATGTCTCCATGGTTGTTTAATTTGTTTATGGATGGGGTTGTTAGGGAGGTAAATGCAAGAGTCCTGGAAAGAGGGGCAAGTATGAAGTCTGTTGGGGATGAGAGAGCTTGGGAAGTGAGTCAGTTGTTGTTCGCTGATGATACAGCGCTGGTGGCTGATTCATGTGAGAAACTGCAGAAGCTGGTGACTGAGTTTGGTAAAGTGTGTGGAAGAAGAAAGTTAAGAGTAAATGTGAATAAGAGCAAGGTTATTAGGTACAGTAGGGTTGAGGGTCAAGTCAATTGGGAGGTGAGTTTGAATGGAGAAAAACTGGAGGAAGTGAAGTGTTTTAGATATCTGGGAGTGGATCTGTCAGCGGATGGAACCATGGAAGCGGAAGTGGATCATAGGGTGGGGGAGGGGGCGAAAATTTTGGGAGCCTTGAAGAATGTGTGGAAGTCGAGAACATTATCTCGGAAAGCAAAAATGGGTATGTTTGAAGGAATAGTGGTTCCAACAATGTTGTATGGTTGCGAGGCGTGGGCTATGGATAGAGTTGTGCGCAGGAGGATGGATGTGCTGTAAATGAGATGTTTGAGGACAATGTGTGGTGTGAGGTGGTTTGATCGAGTAAGTAACGTAAGGGTAAGAGAGATGTGTGGAAATAAAAAGAGCGTGGATGAGAGAGCAGAAGAGGGTGTTATGAAATGGTTTGGGCACATGGAGAGAATGAGTGAGGAAAGATTGACCAAGAGGATATATGTGTCGGAGGTGGAGGGAACGAGGAGAAGAGGGAGACCAAATTGGAGGTGGAAAGATGGAGTGAAAAAGATTTTGTGTGATCGGGGCCTGAACATGCAGGAGGGTGAAAGGAGGGCAAGGAATAGAGTGAATTGGAGCGATGTGGTATACAGGGGTTGACGTGCTGTCAGTGGATTGAATCAAGGCATGTGAAGCGTCTGGGGTAAACCATGGAAAGCTGTGTAGGTATGTATATTTGCGTGTGTGGACGTGTGTATGTATATGTGTATGGGGGGGGGGGGGGGTTGGGCCATTTCTTTCGTCTGTTTCCTTGCGCTACCTCGCAAACGCGGGAGACAGCGACAAAGTATAAAAAAAAAAAAAAAAAATATATATATATATATATATATATATATATATATATATATATATATATATATATATATATATATATATATATATATATATATATATATATATATATATATATATACGCGAGGAGTGCCCATCCTCCTCGAAGGCTCAGATTGGGGTGTCTAAATGTGTGTGGATGTAACCAAGATGAAAAAAAAGGAGAGATAGGTAGTATGTTTGAGGAAAGGAACCTGGATGTTTTGGCTCTGAGTGAAACGAAGCTAAAGGGTAAAGGGGAAGAGTGGTTTGGGAATGTCTTGGGAGTAAAGTCAGGGGTTAGTGAGAGGACAAGAGCAAGGGAAGGAGTAGCACTCCTCCTGAATCAGGAGTTGTGGGAGTATGTGATAGAGTGTAAGAAAGTAAATTCTAGATTGATATGGGTAAAACTGAGAGTTGATGGAGAGAGATGGGTGATTATTGGTGCATATGCACCTGGGCATGAGAAGAAAGATCATGAGAGGCAAGTGTTTTGGGAGCAGCTGAATGAGTGTTTTAGTGGTTTTGATGCACGCGACCGGGTTATAGTGATGGGTGATTTGAATGCAAAGGTGAGTAATGTGGCAGTTGAGGGAATAATTGGTATACATGGAGTGTTCAGTGTTGTAAATGGAAATGGTGAAGAGCATGTAGATTTATGTGCTGAAAAAGGACTGGTGATGGGAATACCTGGTTTAAAAAGCGTGATATACATAAGTATACGTATATAAGTAGGAGAGATGGCCAGAGAGCGTTATTGGATTACGTGTTAATTGATAGACGCACGAAAGAGAGACTTTTGGATGTTAATGTGCTGAGAGGTGCAACTGGAGGGATGTCTGATCATTATCTTGTGGAGGCGAAGGTGAAGATTTGTGGGGGTTTTCAGAAAAGAAGAGAGAATTTTGGGATGAAGAGAGTGGTGAGAGTAAGTGAGCTTGGGAAGGAGACTTGTGTGAGGAAGTACCAGGAGAGACTGAGTACAGAATGGAAAAAGGTGAGAACAAAGGAGGTAAGGGGAGTGGGGGAGGAATGGGATGTATTTAGGGAAGCAGTGATGGCTTGCTCAAAAGATGCTTGTGGCATGAGAAGCATGGGAGGTGGGTTGATTAGAAAAGGTAGTGAGTGGTGGAATGAAGAAGTAAGATTATTAGTGAAAGAGAAGAGAGAGGCATTTGGACGGTTTTTGCAGTGAAAAAACGCAAATGAGTGGGAGAGGTATAAAAGAAAGAAGCAGGAGGTCAAGAAAAAGGTGCAAGAGGTGAAAAAGAGGGCAAATGAGAGTTGTGGTGAGAGAGTATCATTAAATTTCAGGGAGAATAAGAATATGTTTTGGAAGAAGGTAAATAAAGTGCGTGAGACAAGGGAGCAAATGTTCGATGATGATACAGCGCTGGTGGCTGATTCATGTGAGAAACGGCAGAAGCTGGTGACTGAGTTTGGTAAAGTGTGTGGAAGAAGAAAGTTAAGAGTAAATGTGAATAAGAGCAAGGTTATTAGGTACAGTAGGGTTGAGGGTCAAGTCAATTGGGAGGTGAGTTTGAATGGAGAAAAACTGGAGGAAGTAAGGTGTTTTAGATATCTGGGAGTGGATCTGGCAGCGGATGGAACCATGGAAGCGGAAGTGGATCATAGGGTGGGGGAGGGTGCGAAAATTCTGGGAGCCTTGAAGAATGTGTGGAAGTCGAGAACATTATCTCGGAAAGCAAAAATGGGTATGTTTGAAGAAATAGTGGTTCCAACAATGTTGTATGGCTGCGAGGCGTGGGCTATGGATAGAGTTGTGCACAGGAGGATGGATGTGCTGGAAATGAGATGTTTGAGGACAAAGTGTGGTGTGAGGTGGTTTGATCGAGTAAGTAACGTAAGGGATGTGTGGAAATAAAAGAGATGTGTGGAAATAAAAAGAGCGTGGTTGAGAGAGCAGAAGAGGGTGTTTTGAAGTGGTTTGGGCACATGGAGAGAATGAGTGAGGAAAGATTGACCAAGAGGATATATGTGTCGGAGGTGGAGGGAACGAGGAGAAGAGGGAGACCAAATTGGAGGTGGAAAGATGGAGTGAAAAAGATTTTGTGTGATCGGGGCCTGAACATGCAGGAGGGTGAAAGGCGGGCAAGGAATAGAGTGAATTGGAGCGATGTGGTATACCGGGGTTGACGTGCTGTCAGTGGATTGAATCAGGGCATGTGAAGCGTCTGGGGTAAACCATGGAAAGCTGTGTAGGTATGTATATTTGCGTGTGTGGACGTATGTATATACATGTGTATGGGGGGGGGTTGGGCCATTTCTTTCGTCTGTTTCCTTGCGCTACCTCGCAAACGCGGGAGACAGCGACAAAGCAAAAAAAAGAAAAAAAAATATATATATATATATATATATATATATATATATATATATATATATATATATATATATATATTTTTTTTTTCCATACTATTTGCCATTTCCCGCGTTAGCGAGGTAGCGTTAAGAACAGAGAACTGGGCCTTAGAGGGAACATCCTCACCTGACCCCCTTCTCTGTTCCTTCTTTTGGAAAATTAAAAAAAAAAAAAAACAAGGAAAGGGAGGATTTCCAGCCACCCGCTCCCCCCCCATTTAGTCGCCTTCTACGACACGCAGGGAATACGTGGGAAGTATTCTTTCTCCCCTATCCCCAGGGATAATATATATATATATATATATATATATATATATATATATATATATATATATATATATATATATATATATATATATGTACATATATATATATATATATATATATATATATATATATATATATATATATATATATATATATATATATAGTGGTGATGTGAGAAGGAGATGGAGTGAGTATTTTGAAGGTTTGTTCAATGTGTTTGATGATAGAGTGGCAGATATAGGGTGTTTTGGTCGAGGTGTTGTGCAAAGTGAGAGGGTTAGGGAAATTGATTTGGTAAACAGAGAAGAGGTAGTAAAAGCTTTGCGGAAGATGAAAGCCGGCAAGGCAGCAGATTTGGATGGTATTGCAGTGGAATTTATTAAAAAAGGGGGTGACTGTATTATTGACTGTTTGGTAAGGTTATTTAATGTATGTATGACTCATGGTGAGGTGCCTGAGGATTGGCGGAATGCGTGCATAGTGCCATTGTACAAAGGCAAAGGGGATAAGAGTGAGTGCTCAAATTACAGAGGTATAAGTTTGTTGAGTATTCATGATAAATTATATGGGAGGGTATTGATTGAGAGGGTGAAGGCATGTACAGAGCATCAGATTGGGGAAGAGCAGTGTGGTTTCAGAAGTGGTAGAGGATGTGTGGATCAGGTGTTTGCTTTGAAGAATGTATGTGAGAAATACTTAGAAAAGCAAATGGATTTGTATGTAGTATTTATGGATCTGGAGAAGGCGTATGATAGAGTTGATAGAGATGCTCTGTGGAAGATATTAAGAATATATGGTGTGGGAGGCAAGTTGTTAGAAGCAGTGAAAAGTTTTTATCGAGGATGTAATGCATGTGTACATGTAGGAAGAGAGGAAAGTGATTGGTTCTCAGTGAATGTAGGTTTGCGGCAGGGGTGTGTGATGTCTCCATGGTTGTTTAATTTGTTTATGGATGGGGTTGTTAGGGAGGTGAATGCAAGAGTTTTGGAAAGAGGGGCAAGTGTGAAGTCTGTTGGAGATGAGAGAGCTTGGGAAGTGAGTCAGTTGTTGTTCGCTGATGATACAGCGCTGGTGGCGGATTCATGTGAGAAACTGCAGAAGCTGGTGACTGAGTTTGGTAAAGTGTGTGAAAGAAGAAAGTTAAGAGTAAATGTGAATAAGAGTAAGGTTAGTAGGTACAGTAGGGTTGAGGGTCAAGTCAATTGGGAGGTGAGTTTGAATGGAGAAAAACTGGAGGTTGTAAAGTGTTTTAGATATCTGGGAGTGGATCTGGCAGCGGATGGAACCATGGAAGCGGAAGTGGATCATAGGGTGGGAGAGGGGGCGAAAATCCTGGGAGCCTTGAAGAATGTGTGGAAGTCGAGAACATTATCTCGGAAAGCAAAAATGGGTATGTTTGAAGGAATAGTGGTTCCAACAATGTTGTATGGTTGCGAGGCGTGGGCTATGGGTAGAGTTTTGCGCAGGAGGATGGATGTGCTGGAAATGAGATGTTTGAGGACAGTGTGTGGTGTGAGGTGGTTTGATCGAGTAAGTAACGTAAGGGTAAGAGAGATGTGTGGAAATGAAAAGAGCTTGGTTGAGAGAGCAGAAGAGGGTGTTTTGAAATGGTTTGGGCACATGGTGAGAATGAGTGAGGAAAGATTGACCAAGAGGATATATGTGTCGGAGGTGGAGGGAACGAGGAGAAGTGGGAGACCAAATTGGAGATGGAAAGATGGAGTGAAAAAGATTTTGTGTGATCGGGGCCTGAACATGCAGGAGGGTGAGAGGAGGGCAAGGAATAGAGTGAATTGGATCGATATGGTATACCGGGGTTGACGTGCTGTCAGTGGATTGAATCAGGGCATGTGAAGCGTCTGGGGTAAACCATGGAAAGCTGTGTAGGTATGTATATTTGCGTGTGTGGACGTATGTATATACATGTGTATGGGGGTGGGTTGGGCCATTTCTTTCGTCTGTTTCCTTGCGCTACCTCGCAAACACGGGAGACAGCAACAAAGAAAAAAAAAGAAGAAAATATATATTTTTTATTTATTTTGGTTTGTCGCTGTCTACCATGTTAGCGAGTTAGCGCAAGGAAACAGACGAAAGAATAGCCCAACCCACCCACATACACATGTATATACATACACTTCCACACAAGCAAATATACATACCTATACATCTCAACGTATACATGTATATACACACCAGACATATACATATATACACGTGTACATAATTCATACTGTCTGCCTTTATTCATTCCTATCGCCACCCCACCACACATGTAATAACAACCCCCTCCCCCCTCATGTGTGTGAGTTAGTGCTAGGAAAAGACAACATATCCAGGCCCCACAGAACTTTCCATGGTTTACCCCAGATGCTTCACACACCCTGGTTCAATCCATTGACAGCACGTCGACCCGGTATACCACATCGTTCCAATTCACTCTGTTCCTTGCACGCCTTTCACCCCCCTGCATGTTCAGGTCACAATCACTCAAAATCTTTTTCACTCCATCTTTCCACCTCCAATTTTCTCTCCCACTTCTCCTTGTTCCCTCCACCTCTGACACATGTATACTCTTTGTCAATCTTTCCTCACTCATTCTCTCCATGTGACCAAACCATTTCAAAACACCCTATTCTGCTCTCTCTACCACACTCTTTTTATTACCTTAAATCCCTTGTACTCTTTCATTACTTACTTGAACAAACCACCTCACACCACATAGTGTCCTCAACCATCTCATTTCCAGTACATCCACCCTCCTCAGCACAACTCTATCTATAGCCAACGCCTCGCATCCATATATCATTGTTGGAACCACTATTCCTTCAATCATATTCATTTTTGCTCTCCGAGATAATGTTCTCGCCTTCCACACATTCTTTAATGCTCCCAGAATTTTCGCCCCCTCCCCCATCCAGGGACTCACTTCCACTTCCATGGTTCCATCCGCTGCCTAATCCACTCCCAGATATCTAAAACACTTTACTTCCAGTTTTTCTCCATTCAAACTTACCTCCCAATTGACTTGTCCCCCAACCCTACTGAACCTAATTACCTTGCTCTTATTCACATTTACTCTTAGCATTCTTCTTTCACACACTTTACTAAAGTCAGTCATCAGCAGCTGCAGTTTCTCACCCGAATCAGCCACCAGCACTGTATCATATGATACAGCAAACAACAACTGACTCACTTCCCAAGCTCTCTCATCCACAACAGATTGCATACTTGCCCTTCTCTCCAAACCTATTACATTCACCTCCCTAACCACCCCATCCATAGACAAATTAAACAACCATGGAGACATCAAGCACCCTCTGCCGCAAACCTACATTCACTGAGAACCAATCACTTTCCTCTCTTCCTACACGTACACATGCCTTACATCCTCGATAAAAACTTTTCACTGCTCCTATCAATTTGCCTCCCACACCATATATTCTTAATACCTTCCACAGAGCATCTCTATCAACTCTTATCATATGCCTTCTCCAGATCCATAAATGCTACATACAAATCCATTTGTTTTTCTAAGTATTTCTCGCATACATTCATCAAAGCAAACACCTGATCCACACATCCTCTACCACTTCTGAAACCACGCTGCTCTTCTCCAATCTGAAGCTCTGTACATGCCATTACCTTGTCAATCAATGCCCTCCCATATAATTTCCCAGGAATACTCAACAAACTTATACTTCTGCCGGCAAGGCAGCAGGTTTGGATGATATTGCAGTGGAATTTATCAAAAAAGGGGTTTGCTGTATTGTTGACTGGTTGGTAAGGTAATTATTATTGTATACATGACTCATGGTGAGGTGCCTGAGGATTGGCAGAATACTTGCATAGTGCCATTGTACAAAGGCAAAGGGGATAAAGGCGAGTGTTCAAATTAAATAGATATAAGTTTGTTGAGTAAATGTGAATAAGAGCAAGGTTATTAGGTACAGTAGGGTTGAGGGTCAAGTCAATTGGGAGGTGAGTTTGAATGGAGAAAAACTGGAGGAAGTGAAGTGTTTTAGATATCTGGGAGTGGATCTGGCAGCGCATGGAACCATGGAAGCAGAAGTGGATCATAGGGTGGGGGAGGGGGCGAAAATTCTGGGAGCCTTGAAGAATGTGTGGAAGTCGAGAACATTATCTCGGAAAGCAAAAATGGGTATGTTTGAAGGAATAGTGGTTCCAACAATGTTGTATGGTTGCGAGGCGTGGGCTATGGATAGAGTTGTGCGCAGGAGGATGGATGTGCTGGAAATGAGATGTTTGAGGACAATGTGTGGTGTGAGGTGGTTTGATCGAGTAAGTAACGTAAGGGTAAGAGAGATGTGTGGAAATAAAAAGAGTGTAGTTGAGAGAGCAGAAGAGGGTGTTTTGAAATGGTTTGGGCACATGGAGAGAATGAGTGAGGAAAGATTGACCAAGAGGATATATGTGTCGGAGGTGGAGGGAACGAGGAGAAGAGGGAGACCAAATTGGAGGTGGAAAGATGGAGTGAAAAAGATTTTGTGTGATCGGGGCCTGAACATGCAGGAGGGTGAAAGGAGGGCAAGGAATAGAGTGAATTGGAGCGATGTGGTATATCGGGGTTGACGTGCTGTCAGTGGACTGAATCAAGACATGTGAAGCGTCTGGGGTAAACCATGGAAAGCTGTGTAGGTATGTATATTTGCGTGTGTGGACGTATGTATATACATGTGTATGGGGGGGGTTGGGCCATTCCTTTCGTCTGTTTCCTTGCGCTACCTCGCAAACGCGGGAGACAGCGACAAAGTATAAAAAAAAAAAAAGAAAAAAAATATGAAGTGGTAGAGGATGTGTGGATCAGGTGTTTGCTTTGAAGAATGTATGTGAGAAATACTTAGAAAAGCAAATGGATTTGTATGTAGCATTTATGGATCTGGAGAAGGCATATGATAGAGTTGATAGAGATGCTCTGTGGAAGGTATTAAGAATATATGGTGTGGGAGGCAAGTTGTTAGAAGCAGTGAAAAGTTTTTATCGAGGATGTAAGGCATGTGTACGTGTAGGAAGAGAGGAAAGTGATTGGTTCTCAGTGAATGTAGGTTTGCGGCAGGGGTGTGTGATGTCTCCATGGTTGTTTAATTTGTTTATGGATGGGGTTGTTAGGGAGGTAAATGCAAGAGTCTTGGAAAGAGGGGCAAGTATGAAGTCTGTTGGGGATGAGAGAGCTTGGGAAGTGAGTCAGTTGTTGTTCGCTGATGATACAGCGCTGGTGGCGGATTCATGTGAGAAACTGCAGAAGCTGGTGACGGAGTTTGGTAAAGTGTGTGGAAGAAGAAAGTTAAGAGTAAATGTGAATAAGAGCAAGGTTATTAGGTACAGTAGGGTTGAGGGTCAAGTCAATTGGGAGGTGAGTTTGAATGGAGAAAAACTGGAGGAAGTGAAGTGTTTTAGATATCTGGGAGTGGATCTGTCAGCGGATGGAACCATGGAAGCGGAAGTGGATCATAGGGTGGGGGAGGGGGCGAAAATTTTGGGAGCCTTGAAAAATGTGTGGAAGTCGAGAACATTATCTCGGAAAGCAAAAATGGGTATGTTTGAAGGAATAGTGGTTCCAACAATGTTGTATGGTTGCGAGGCGTGGGCTATGGATAGAGTTGTGCGCAGGAGGATGGATGTGCTGGAAATGAGATGTTTGAGGACAATGTGTGGTGTGAGGTGGTTTGATCGAGTAAGTAACGTAAGGGTAAGAGAGATGTGTGGAAATAAAAAGAGCGTGGTTGAGAGAGCAGAAGAGGGTGTTTTGAAATGGTTTGGGCACATGGAGAGAATGAGTGAGGAAAGATTGACCAAGAGGATATATGTGTCGGAGGTGGAGGGAACGAGGAGAAGAGGGAGACCAAATTGGAGGTGGAAAGATGGAGTGAAAAGGATTTTGTGTGATCGGGGCCTGAACATGCAGGAGGGTGAAAGGAGGGCAAGGAATAGAGTGATTGGAGCGATGTGGTATACAGGGGTTGACGTGCTGTCAGTGGATTGAATCAAGGCATGTGAAGCGTCCGGGGTAAACCATGGAAAGCTGTGTAGGTATGTATATTTGCGTGTGTGGACGTGTGTATGTACATGTGTATGGGGGGGGGGGGGGGGGTTGGGCCATTTCTTTCGTCTGTTTCCTTGCGCTACCTCGCAAACGCGGGAGACAGCGACGAGGTATAAAAAAAAAAAAAAAAAGATATATATATATATATATATATATATATATATATATATATATATATATATATATATATATATATATATATATATCCCTGGGGATAGGGGATTAAGAATACTTCCCACGTATTCCCTGCGTGTCGTAGAAGGCGACTAAAAGGGGAGGGAGCGGGGGGCTGGAAATCCTCCCCTCTCGTTTTTTTTTTTTTTTTTTAAATTTTCCAAAAGAAGGAACAGAGGGGGCCAGTTGAGGATATTCCAAAAAAGGCCCAGTCCTCTGTTCTTAGCGCTACCTCGCTAACGCGGGAAATGGCGAATAGTTTAAAAGAAAGAAAAGAATATATATATATATATATTTAGCTTAGACATTGAAGCTTATTGATACAGTGGTTAAATTGATGAGAACGGCTATTGACGTTTGTGTAAATAAATTATACATTTCCTTTTTCCATAGCCAGAGGTTGAGCCATTATGTGACATTCATTTTTTCATTCATTTCAAGCTAGAAGTTTCAGTTTTCTAAAGTGTTTCTTACATTTTTCATATGTATATATATATATGTATGTTTGTGTGTGTGTATATGTGCGTATGTATGTGTATGTGTGTGTATGTGTATATGTATATATATATGTATATTATCCCTGGGGACAGGGGTGAGTGAAACAATACTTCCCACGTATTCCTCGCGTGTCGTAGAAAGCGACTAGAGGGGACGGGAGCGGGGGGCCAGAAATCCTCCCCTCCTTGTATTAACTTTCTAAAATGGGAAACAGAAGAAGGAGTCATGCGGGGAGTGCTCATCCTCCTCGAAGGCTCAGAGTGGGGTGCCTAAATGTGTGTGGATGTAACCAAGATGTGAAAAAAGGAGAGATAGGTATTATGTTTGAGGAAAGGAACCTGGATGTTTTGGCTCTGAGTGAAACGAAGCTCAAGGGTAAAGGGGAAGAGTGGTTTGGGAATGTCTGGGGAGTAAAGTCAGGGGTTAGTGAGAGGACAAGAGCAAGGGAAGGAGTAGCAATACTCCTGAAACAGGAGTTGTGGGAGTATGTGATAGAATGTAAGAAAGTAAATTCTCGATTACTATGGGTAAAACTGAAAGTTGATGGAGAGAGGTGGGTGATTATTGGTGCATATGCACCTGGGCATGAGAAGAAAGATCATGAGAGGCAAGTGTTTTGGGAGCAGCTGAATGAGCGTGTTAGTGGTTTTGATGCACGAGACCGGGTTATAGTGATGGGTGATTTGAATGCAAAGGTGAGTAATGTGGCAGTTGAGGAAATAATTGGTATACATGGGGTGTTCAGTGTTGTAAATGGAAATGGTGAAGAGCTTGTAGATTTATGTGCTGAAAAAGGACTGATGATTGGGAATACCTGGTTTAAAAAGCGAGATATACATAAGGATACTTATGTAAATAGGAGAGATGGCCAGAGAGCGTTATTGGATTACGTGTTAATTGACAGGCGTGCGAAAGAGAGACTTTTGGATGTTAATGTGCTGAGAGGTGCAACTGGAGGGATGTCTGATCATTATCTTGTGGAGGCTAAGGTGAAGATTTGTATGGGTTTTCAGAAAAGAAGAGTGAATGTTGGGGTGAAGAGGGTGGTGAGAGTAAGTGAGCTTGGGAAGGAGACCTGTGTGAGGAAGTGAGGAGAGACTGTGTACAGAATGGAAAAAGGTGAGAACAATGGAAGTAAGGGGAGTGGGGGAGGAATGGGATGTATTTAGGGAATCAGTGATGGATTGCGCAAAATATGGTTGTGGCATGAGAAGAGTGGGAGGTGGGTTGATTAGAAAGGGTAGTGAGTGGTGGGATGAAGAAGTAAGACTATTAGTGAAAGAGAAGAGAGAGGCATTTGGACGATTTTTGCAGGGAAAAAATGCAATTGAGTGGGAGATGTATAAAAGAAAGAGACAGGAGGTCAAGAGAAAGGTGCAAGAGGTGAAAAAAAGGGCAAATGAGAGTTGGGGTGAGAGAGTATCATTAAATTTTAGGGAGAATAAAAAGATGTTCTGGAAGGAGGTAAATAAAGTGCGTAAGACAAGGGAGCAAATGGGAACTTCAGTGAAGGGCGCAAATGGGGAGGTGATAAGAAGTAGTGGTGATGTGAGAAGGAGATGGAGTGAGTATTTTGAAGGTTTGTTGAATGTGTTTATTCATAGAGTGGCAGATATAGGGTGTTTTGGTCGAGGTGGTGTGCAAAGTGAGAGGGTTAGGGAAAATGATTTGGTAAACAGAGAAGAGGTAGTAAAAGCTTTGCGGAAGATGAAAGCCGGCAAGGCAGCAGGTTTGGATGGTATTGCAGTGGAATTTATTAAAAAAGGGGGTGACTGTATCGTTAACTGGTTGGTAAGGTTATTTAATATATGTATGACTCATGGTGAGGTGCCTGAGGATTGGCGGAATGCGTGCATAGTGCCATTGTACAAAGGCAAAGGGGATAAGAGTGAGTGCTCAAATTATAGAGGTATAAGTTTGTTGAGTATTCCTGGTAAATTATATGGGAGGGTATTGATTGAGAGGGTGAAGGCATGTACAGAGCATCAGATTGCGGAAGAGCAGTGTGGTTTCAGAAGTGGTAGAGGATGTGTGGATCAGGTGTTTGCTTTGAAGAATGTATGTGAGAAATACTTAGAAAAGCAAATGGATTTGTATGTAGCATTTATGGATCTGGAGAAGGCATATGATAGAGTTGATAGAGATGCTCTGTGGAAGGTATTAAGAATATATGGTGTGGGAGGCAAGTTGTTAGAAGCAGTGAAAAGTTTTTACCGAGGATGTAAGGCATGTGTACGTGTAGGAAGAGAGGAAAGTGATTGGTTCTCAGTGAATATAGGTTTGCGGCAGGGGTGTGTGATGTCTCCATGGTTGTTTAATTTGTTTATGGATGGGGTTGTTAGGGAGGTAAATGCAAGAGTTTTGGAAAGAGGGGTAAGTATGAAGTCTGTTAGGGATGAGAGAGCTTGGGAAGTGAGTCAGTTGTTGTTCGCTGATGATACAGCGCTGGTGGCTGATTCATGTGAGAAACTGCAGAAGCTGGTGACTGAGTTTGGTAAAGTGTGTGGAAGAAGAAAGTTAAGAGTAAATGTGAACAAGAGCAAGCTTATTAGGTACAGTAGGGTTGAGGGTCAAGTCAATTGGGAGGTGAGTTTGAATGGAGAAAAACTGGAGGAAGTGAAGTGTTTTAGATATCTGGGAGTGGATCTGGCAGCGGATGGAACCATGGAAGCGGAAGTGGATCATAGGGTGGGGGAGGGGGCGAAAATTTTGGGAGCCTTGAAGAATGTGTGGAAGTCGAGAACATTATCTCGGAAAGCAAAAATGGGTATGTTTGAAGGAATAGTGGTTCCAACAATGTTGTATGGTTGCGAGGCGTGGGCTATGGATAGAGTTGTGCGCAGGAGGATGGATGTGCTGGAAATGAGATGTTTGAGGACAATGTGTGGTGTGAGGTGGTTTGATCGAGTAAGTAACGTAAGGGTAAGAGAGATGTGTGGAAATAAAAAGAGCGTGGTTGAGAGAGCAGAAGAGGGTGTTTTGAAATGGTTTGGGCACATGGAGAGAATGAGTGAGGAAAGATTGGCCAAGAGGATATATGTGTCGGAGGTGGAGGGAACGAGGAAAAGTGGGAGACCAAATTGGAGGTGGAAAGATGGAGTGAAAAAGATTTTGTGTGATCGGGGCCTGAACATGCAGGAGGGTGAAAGGAGGGCAAGGAATAGAGTGAATTGGAGCGATTTGGTATACCGGGGTTGACGTGCTGTCAGTGGATTGAATCAAGGCATGTGAAGCGTCTGGGGTAAATCATGGAAAGCTGTGTAGGTATGTATATTTGCGTGTGTGGACGTATGTATATACATGTGTAGGGGGGGGGTTGGGCCATTTCTTTCGTCTGTTTCCTTGCGCTACCTCGCAAACGCGGGAGACAGCGACAAAGTATAATAAAAATATAAAATGTTTTTATATATATATATTCGTCTGTTTCCTTGCGCTACCTCGCTGATGTGGGAGACAGTGACAAAGTATAATAAATATAAAAAATATATTATCCCTGGGGATAGGGGCGAAAGAATACTTCCCACGTATTCCCTGCGTGTCGTAGAAGGCGACTAAAAGGGAAGGGAGCGGGAGGCTGGAAATCCTCCCCTCATTTTTTTTTTTTTTTTTTCCAAAAGAAGAAACAGAGAAAGGGGCCAGGTGAGGATATTCCCTCAAAGGCCCAGTCCTCATCCTCTGTTCTTAACGCTACCTCGCTAATGCGGGAAATGGCGATTAGTATAAAGAAAAAAAAAAAAAAAAATATATATATATATATATATATATATATATATATATATATATATATATATATATATATATATATATATTCCTTCAAAGGCCCAGTCCTCTGTTCTTAACGCTACCTCGCTAACGCGGGAAATGGCGAATAGGTTGAAAAAAAAAAATATAGATATATATATATAAATATATGTATATATTTTCTTTCTTTCAAACTATTCGCCATTTCCCGCATTAGCGAGGTAGTGTTAAGAACAGAGGATTGGGCCTTTGAGGGAATACCCTCACCTAGCCCAATTCTCTGTTCCTTCTTTTGGAAAAAAAAAAAAAAAAAAAAAAAAAAAAAACGAGAGGGGAGGATTTCCAGCCCCCCGCTCCCTCCCCTTTTAGTCGCCTTCTACGACACGCAGGGAATACGTGGGAAGTATTCTTAATCCCCTATCCCCAGGGATATATATATATATATATATATATATATATATATATATATATATATATATATATATATATATATATATGTATATATATTCTTTCTTTTCTTTTAAACTATTCGCCATTTCCTGCATTAGCAAGGTAGCGTTAAGAACAGAGGACTGGGCCTATGAGGGAATATCCTCACCTGGCTCCCTTCTCTGTTTCTTCTTTTCAAAAATCAAAAAAAAACAAAACAAGAGGGGAGGATTTCCAGTCCCCTGATCCCTCCCCTTTTAGTCGCCTTCTACAACATGCAGGGAATACATGGGAAGTATTCTTTCTCCCCTATCCCCAGGGGTCTATATGTATGTATATATATATATATATATATATATATATATATATATATATATATATATATATATATATATATATATTTTTTTTTTATACTTTGTCGCTGTCTCCCGCGTTTGCGAGGTAGCGCAAGGAAACAGAGGAAAGAAAAGGCCCAACCCCCCCCCATACACATGGAGATACACACGTCCACACACGCAAATATACATACCTACACAGCTTTCCATGGTTTACCCCAGACGCTTCACATGCCTTGATTCAATCCACTGACAGCACGTCAACCCCTGTATACCACATCGCTCCAATTCACTCAATTCCTTGCCCTCTTTTCACCCTCCTGCGTGTTCAGGCCCCGATCACACAAAATCTTTTTCACTCCATCTTTCCACCTCCAATTTGGTCTCCCACTTCTCCTCGTTCCCTCCACCTCCGACACATATATCCTCTTGGTCAATCTTTCCTCACTCATTCTCTCCATGTGCCCAAACAATTTAAAAACACCCTCTTCTGCTCTCTCAACCACGCTCTTTTTATTTCCACACATCTCTCTTACCCTTACGTTACTTACTCGATCAAACCACCTCACACCACACATTGTCCTCAAACATCTCATTTCCAGCACATCCACCCTCCTGCGCACAACTCTATCCATAGCCCACGCCTCGCAACCATACAACATTGTTGGAACCACTATTCCTTCAAACATACCCATTTTTGCTTTCCGAGATAATGTTCTCGACTTCCACACATTCTTCAAGGCTCCCAGGATTTTCGCCCCCTTCCCCACCCTATGATCCACTTCCGCTTCCATGGTTCCATCCGCTGCCAGATCCACTCCCAGATATCTAAACTTACCTCCCAATTGACTTGACCCTCAACCCTACTGTACCTAATAACCTTTCTTTTATTCACATTTACTCTCAACTTTCTTCTTTCACACACTTTACCAAACTCAGTCCCCAGCTTCTGCAGTTTCTCACATGAATCAGTCACCAGCGCTGTATCATCAGCGAACGACAATTGACTCACTTCCCAAGCTCTCTCATCCACAACAGACTTCATACTTGCCCCTCTTTCCGAAACTCTTGCATTCACCTCCCTAACAACCCCATCCATAAAAAGATTAAACAACCATGGAGACATCACACACCCCTGCCGCAAACCTACATTCACTGAGAACCAATCACTTTCCTCTCTTCCTACACGTACACATGCCTTACATCCTCGATAAAAACTTTTCACTGCTTCTAACAACTTGCCTCCCACACCATATATTCTTAATACCTTCCACAGAGCATCTCTATCAACTCTATCATATGCCTTCTCCAGATCCATAAATGCTACATACAAATCCATTTGCTTTTCTAAGTATTTCTCACATACATTCTTCAAAGCAAACACCTGATCCACACATCCTCTACCACTTCTGAAACCACACTGCTCTTCCCCATTCTGATGCTCTGTACATGCCTTCACCCTCTCAATTAATACCCTCCCATATGATTTACCAGGAATACTCAAGAAACTTGTACCTCTGTAATTTGAGCACTCACTCTTATCCCCTTTGCCTTTGTACAATGGCACTATGCATGCATTCCGCCAATCCTCAGGCACCTCACCATGAGTCATACATACATTAAATAACCTTACCAACCAGTCAACAATACAGTCACCCCCTTTTTTAATAAATTCCACTGCAATAACATCCAAACCTGCTGTCTTGACGGCTTTCATCTTCCGCAAAGCTTTTACTACCTCTTCTCTGTTTACCAAATCATTTTCCCTAACCCTCTCACTTTGCACACCACCTCAACCAAAACACCCTATATCTGCCACTCTATTATGAAACACATTCAACAAACCTTCAAAATGCTCACTCGATCTCCTTCTCACATCACCACTACTTGTTATCACCTCCCCATTTGCGCCCTTCACTGAAGTTCCCATTTGCTCCCTTGCTTACGCACTTTATTTACCTCACTTCCAGAACATTTATTTATTCTCCCTAGAATTTAATGCTACTCTCTCACTCCAACTCTCATTTGCCCTCTTTTTCACCTCTTGCACCTTTCTCTTGACCTCCTGTCTCTTTCTTTTATACATCTCCCACTCAATTGCATTTTTTCCCTCCAAAAATCGTCCAAATGCATCTCTCTTCTCTTTCACTAATAATCTTACTTCTTCATCCTACCACTCACTACCCTTTCTAATCAACCCACCTCCCACTCTTCTCATGCCACAAGCATCTTTTGGTCAATCCATCACTGATTCCCTAAATACATCCCATTCCTCCCCCACTCCCCTTACTTCCATTGTTCTCACCTTTTTCCATTCTGTACTCAGTCTCTCCTGGTACTTCCTCACACAAGTCTCCTTCCCAAGCTCACTTACTTTCACCACCCTCTTCACCCCAACATTCACTCTTCTTTTCTGAAAACCCATACAAATCTTCACCTTAGCCTCCAAAAGATAATGATCAGACATCCCTCCAGTTGCACCTCTCAGCACATTAACATCCAAAAGTCTCTCTTTCGCGCGCCTGTCAATTAACACGTAATCCAATAACGCTCTCTGGCCATCTCTCCTACTTACATAAGTATACTTATGTATATCTCGCTTTTTAAACCAGGTATTCCCAATCATCAGTCCTTTTTCAGCACATAAATCTACAAGCTCTTCACCATTTCCATTTACAACACTGAACACCCCATGTATACCAATTATTCCCTCAACTGCCACATTACTCACCTTTGCATTCAAATCACCCATCACTATAACCCGGTCCCGTGCATCAAAACCACTAAAACACTCATTCAGCTGCTCCCAAAACACTTGCCTCTCATGATCTTTCTTCTCATGCCCAGGTGCATATGCACCAATAATCACCCATCTCTCTCCATCAACTTTCAGTTTTACCCATATTAATCGAGAATTTACTTTCTTACATTCTATCACATACTCCCACAACTCCTGTTTCAGGAGTACTGCTACTCCTTCCCTTGCTCTTGTCCTCTCACTAACCCCTGACTTTACTCCCAAGACATTCCCAAACCACTCTTCACCTTTACCCTTGAGCTTCGTTTCACTCAGAGCCAAAACATCCAGTTTCCTTTCCTCAAACATACTACCTATCTCTCCTTTTTTCACATCTTGGTTACATCCACACACATTTAGGCACCCCAATCTGAGCCTTCGAGGAAGATGAGCACTCCCCGCGTGACTCCTTCTTCTGTTTCCCATTTTAGAAAGTTAAAAAATTCAAAGAGACAGGAGGTCAAGAGAAATGTGCAAGAGGTGAAAAAAAGGGCAAATGAGAGTTGGGGTGAGAGAGTATCATTAGATTTTAGGGAGAATAAAAAGATGTTCTGGAAGGAGGTAAATAGAGTGCGGAAGACAAGGAAGCAAATGGGAACTTCAGTGAATTGCGCAAATGGGGAGGTGATAACAAGTAGTGGTGATGTGAGAAGGAGATGGAGTGAGTATTTTGAAGGATTGTTGAATGTGTTTGATGATAGAGTGGCAGATATAGGGTGTTTTGGTCGAGGTGGTGTGCAAAGTGAGAGGGTTAGGGAAAATGATTTGGTAAACAGAGAAGAGGTAGTAAAAGCTTTGCGGAAGATGAAAGCCGGCAAGGCAGCAGGTTTGGATGGTATTACAGTGGAATTTATTAAAAAAGGGGGTGACTGTATTGTTGACTGGTTGGTAAGGTTATTTAATGTATGTATGACTCATGGTGAGGTGCCTGAGGATTGGCGGAATGCGTGCATAGTGCCATTGTACAAAGGCAAAGGGGATAAGAGTGAGTGCTCAAATTACAGAGGTATAAGTTTGTTGAGTATTCCTGGTAAATTATATGGGAGGGTATTGATTGAGAGGGTGAAGGCATGTACAGAGCATCAGAATGGGGAAGAGCAGTGTGGTTTCAGAAGTGGTAGAGGATGTGTGGATCAGGTGTTTGCTTTGAAGAATGTATGTGAGAAATACTTATGGATCTGGAGAAGGTCTGGAGAAGGCATATGATAGAGTTGATAGAGATGCTCTGTGGAAGGTATTAAGAATATATGGTGTGGGAGGCAAGTTGTTAGAAGCAGTGAAAATTTTTTATCGAGGATGTAAGGCATGTGTACGTGTAGGAAGAGAGGAAAGTGATTGGTTCTCAGTGAATGTAGGTTTGCGGCAGGGGTGTATGATGTCTCCATGGTTGTTTAATTTGTTTATGGATGGGGTTGTTAGGGAGGTGAATGCAAGAGTTTTGGAAAGAGGGGCAAGTATGAAGTCTGTTGTGGATGAGAGATCTTGGGAAGTGAGTCAGTTGTTGTTCGCTGATGATACAGCGCTGGTGGCTGATTCATGTGAGAAACTGCAGAAACTGGTGACTGAGTTTGGTAAAGTGTGTGAAAGAAGAAAGTTAAGAGTAAATGTGAATAAGAGCAAGGTTATTAGGTACAGTAGGGTTGAGGGTGAAGTCAATTGGGAGGTGAGTTTGAATGGAGAAAAACTGGAGGAAGTGAAGTGTTTTAGATATCTGGGAGTGGATGTGGCAGCAGATGGGACCATGGAAGCGGAAGTGGATCATAGGGTGGGGGAGGGGGCGAAAATTCTGGGAGCCTTGAAGAATGTGTGGAAGTCGAGAACATTATCTCGGAAAGCAAAAATGGGTATGTTTGAAGGAATAGTGGTTCCAACAATGTTGTATGGTTGCGAGGCGTGGGCTATGGATAGAGTTGTGCGCAGGAGGATGGATGTGCTGGAAATGAGATGTTTGAGGACAATGTGTGGTGTGAGGTGGTTTGAACGAGTATGTAACGTAAGGGTAAGAGAGATGTGTGGAAATAAAAAGAGCGTGGTTGAGAGAGCAGAAGAGGGTGTTTTGAAATGGTTTGGGCACATGGAGAGAATGAGTGAGGAAAGATTGACCAAGAGGATATATGTGTCGGAGGTGGAGGGAACGAGGAGAAGAGGGAGACCAAATTGGAGGTGGAAAGATGGAGTGAAAAAGATTTTGTGTGATCGTGGCCTGAACATGCAGGAGGGTGAAAGGAGGGCAATTAATAGAGTGAATTGGAGCGATGTGGTATACCGGGGTTGACGTGCTGTCAGTGGATTGACCAAGGCATGTGAAGTGTCTGGGGTAAACTATGGAAATCTGTGTAGGTATGTATATTTGCGTGTGTGGACGTATGTATATACATGTGTATGGGGGTGGGTTGGGCCATTTCTTTCATCTGTTTCCTTGCGTTACCTCGCAAACGCGGGAGACAGCGACAAAGCAAAAAAAAAGAAAAAAAAAAAAAATATATATATATATATATATATATATATATATATATATATATATATATATATATATATATATATATTTTCCTTTTTACTTTGTCGCTGTCTCCCGCGTTTGCGAGGTAGCGCAAGGAAAGAGACGAAAGAAATGGCCCAACCCACCCCCATACACATGTATATACATACGTCCACACACGCAAATATACATACCTACACAGCTTTCCATGGTTTACCCCAGACGCTTCACATGCCCTGATTCAACCCACTGACAGCACGTCAACCCCAGTATACCACATTGATCCAATTCACTCTATTCCTTGCCCTCTTTCATCCTCCTGCATGTTCAGGCCCCGATCACACAAAATCTTTTTCATTCCATCTTTCCACCTCCAATTTGGTCTCCCACTTCTCCTCGTTCCCTCCACCTCCGACACATATATCCTCTTGGTCAATCTTTCCTCACTCATTCTCTCCATGTGCCCAAACAATTTAAAAACACCCTCTTCTGCTCTCTCAACCACGCTCTTTTTATTTCGACACATCTCTCTTACCCTTACGTTACTTACTCGATCAAACCACCTCACACCACACATTTTCCTCAAACATCTCATTTCCAGCACATCCACCCTCCTGCGCACAACTCTATCCATAGCCCACGCCTCGCAACCATACAACATTGTTGGAACCACTATTCCTTCAAACATACCCATTTTTGCTTTCCGAGATAATGTTCTCGACTTCCACACATTCTTCAAGGCTCCCAGGATTTTCGCCCCCTTCCCCACCCTATGATCCACTTCCGCTTCCATGGTTCCATCCGCTGCCAGATCCACTCCCAGATATCTAAACTTACCTCCCAATTGACTTGACCCTCAACCCTACTGTACCTAATAACCTTTCTTTTATTCACATTTACTCTCAACTTTCTTCTTTCACACACTTTACCAAACTCAGTCCCCAGCTTCTGCAGTTTCTCACATGAATCAGTCACCAGCGCTGTATCATCAGCGAACGACAATTGACTCACTTCCCAAGCTCTCTCATCCACAACAGACTTCATACTTGCCCCTCTTTCCGAAACTCTTGCATTCACCTCCCTAACAACCCCATCCATAAAAAGATTAAACAACCATGGAGACATCACACACCCCTGCCGCAAACCTACATTCACTGAGAACCAATCACTTTCCTCTCTTCCTACACGTACACATGCCTTACATCCTCGATAAAAACTTTTCACTGCTTCTAACAACTTGCCTCCCACACCATATATTCTTAATACCTTCCACAGAGCATCTCTATCAACTCTATCATATGCCTTCTCCAGATCCATAAATGCTACATACAAATCCATTTGCTTTTCTAAGTATTTCTCACATACATTCTTCAAAGCAAACACCTGATCCACACATCCTCTACCACTTCTGAAACCACACTGCTCTTCCCCATTCTGATGCTCTGTACATGCCTTCACCCTCTCAATTAATACCCTCCCATATGATTTACCAGGAATACTCAAGAAACTTGTACCTCTATAATTTGAGCACTCACTCTTATCCCCTTTGCCTTTGTACAATGGCACTATGCATGCATTCCGCCAATCCTCAGGCACCTCACCATGAGTCATACATACATTAAATAACCTTACCAACCAGTCAACAATACAGTCACCCCCTTTTTTAATAAATTCCACTGCAATAACATCCAAACCTGCTGTCTTGACGGCTTTCATCTTCCGCAAAGCTTTTACTACCTCTTCTCTGTTTACCAAATCATTTTCCCTAACCCTCTCACTTTGCACACCACCTCAACCAAAACACCCTATATCTGCCACTCTATTATGAAACACATTCAACAAACCTTCAAAATGCTCACTCGATCTCCTTCTCACATCACCACTACTTGTTATCACCTCCCCATTTGCGCCCTTCACTGAAGTTCCCATTTGCTCCCTTGCTTACGCACTTTATTTACCTCACTTCCAGAACATTTATTTATTCTCCCTAGAATTTAATGCTACTCTCTCACTCCAACTCTCATTTGCCCTCTTTTTCACCTCTTGCACCTTTCTCTTGACCTCCTGTCTCTTTCTTTTATACATCTCCCACTCAATTGCATTTTTTCCCTCCAAAAATCGACCAAATGCATCTCTCTTCTCTTTCACTAATAATCTTACTTCTTCATCCTACCACTCACTACCCTTTCTAATCAACCCACCTCCCACTCTTCTCATGCCACAAGCATCTTTTGGTCAATCCATCACTGATTCCCTAAATACATCCCATTCCTCCCCCACTCCCCTTACTTCCATTGTTCTCACCTTTTTCCATTCTGTACTCAGTCTCTCCTGGTACTTCCTCACACAAGTCTCCTTCCCAAGCTCACTTACTTTCACCACCCTCTTCACCCCAACATTCACTCTTCTTTTCTGAAAACCCATACAAATCTTCACCTTAGCCTCCAAAAGATAATGATCAGACATCCCTCCAGTTGCACCTCTCTGCACATTAACATCCAAAAGTCTCTCTTTCGCGCGCCTGTCAATTAACACGTAATCCAATAACGCTCTCTGGCCATCTCTCCTACTTACATAAGTATACTTATGTATATCTCGCTTTTTAAACCAGGTATTCCCAATCATCAGTCCTTTTTCAGCACATAAATCTACAAGCTCTTCACCATTTCCATTTACAACACTGAACACCCCATGTATACCAATTATTCCCTCAACTGCCACATTACTCACCTTTGCATTCAAATCACCCATCACTATAACCCGGTCCCGTGCATCAAAACCACTAACACACTCATTCAGCTGCTCCCAAAACACTTGCCTCTCATGATCTTTCTTCTCATGCCCAGGTGCATATGCACCAATAATCACCCATCTCTCTCCATCAACTTTCAGTTTTACCCATATTAATCGAGAATTTACTTTCTTACATTCTATCACATACTCCCACAACTCCTGTTTCAGGAGTACTGCTACTCCTTCCCTTGCTCTTGTCCTCTCACTAACCCCTGACTTTACTCCCAAGACATTCCCAAACCACTCTTCACCTTTACCCTTGAGCTTCGTTTCACTCAGAGCCAAAACATCCAGTTTCCTTTCCTCAAACATACTACCTATCTCTCCTTTTTTCACATCTTGGTTACATCCACACACATTTAGGCACCCCAATCTGAGCCTTCGAGGAAGATGAGCACTCCCCGCGTGACTCCTTCTTCTGTTTCCCATTTTAGAAAGTTAAAAAATTCAAAGAGACAGGAGGTCAAGAGAAACGTGCAAGAGGTGAAAAAAAGGGCAAATGAGAGTTGGGGTGAGAGAGTATCATTAGATTTTAGGGAGAATAAAAAGATGTTCTGGAAGGAGGTAAATAAAGTGCGGAAGACAAGGAAGCAAATGGGAACTTCAGTGAATTGCGCAAATGGGGAGGTGATAACAAGTAGTGGTGATGTGAGAAGGAGATGGAGTGAGTATTTTGAAGGATTGTTGAATGTGTTTGATGATAGAGTGGCAGATATAGGGTGTTTTGGTCGAGGTGGTGTGCAAAGTGAGAGGGTTAGGGAAAATGATTTGGTAAACAGAGAAGAGGTAGTAAAAGCTTTGCGGAAGATGAAAGCCGGCAAGGCAGCAGGTTTGGATGGTATTACAGTGGAATTTATTAAAAAAGGGGGTGACTGTATTGTTGACTGGTTGGTAAGGTTATTTAATGTATGTATGACTCATGGTGAGATGCCTGAGGATTGGCGGAATGCGTGCATAGTGCCATTGTACAAAGGCAAAGGGGATAAGAGTGAGTGCTCAAATTACAGAGGTATAAGTTTGTTGAGTATTCCTGGTAAATTATATGGGAGGGTATTGATTGAGAGGGTGAAGGCATGTACAGAGCATCAGAATGGGGAAGAGCAGTGTGGTTTCAGAAGTGGTAGAGGATGTGTGGATCAGGTGTTTGCTTTGAAGAATGTATGTGAGAAATACTTATGGATCTGGAGAAGGATCTGGAGAAGGCATATGATAGAGTTGATAGAGATGCTCTGTGGAAGGTATTAAGAATATATGGTGTGGGAGGCAAGTTGTTAGAAGCAGTGAAAATTTTTTATCGAGGATGTAAGGCATGTGTACGTGTAGGAAGAGAGGAAAGTGATTGGTTCTCAGTGAATGTAGGTTTGCGGCAGGGGTGTATGATGTCTCCATGGTTGTTTAATTTGTTTATGGATGGGGTTGTTAGGGAGGTGAATGCAAGAGTTTTGGAAAGAGGGGCAAGTATGAAGTCTGTTGTGGATGAGAGAGCTTGGGAAGTGAGTCAGTTGTTGTTCGCTGATGATACAGCGCTGGTGGCTGATTCATGTGAGAAACTGCAGAAACTGGTGACTGAGTTTGGTAAAGTGTGTGAAAGAAGAAAGTTAAGAGTAAATGTGAATAAGAGCAAGGTTATTAGGTACAGTAGGGTTGAGGGTCAAGTCAATTGGGAGGTGAGTTTGAATGGAGAAAAACTGGAGGAAGTGAAGTGTTTTAGATATCTGGGAGTGGATGTGGCAGCAGATGGGACCATGGAAGCGGAAGTGGATCATAGGGTGGGGGAGGGGGCGAAAATTCTGGGAGCCTTGAAGAATGTGTGGAAGTCGAGAACATTATCTCGGAAAGCAAAAATGGGTATGTTTGAAGGAATAGTGGTTCCAACAATGTTGTATGGTTGCGAGGCGTGGGCTATGGATAGAGTTGTGCGCAGGAGGATGGATGTGCTGGAAATGAGATGTTTGAGGAGAATGTGTGGTGTGAGGTGGTTTGAACGAGTATGTAACGTAAGGGTAAGAGAGATGTGTGGAAATAAAAAGAGCGTGGTTGAGAGAGCAGAAGAGGGTGTTTTGAAATGGTTTGGGCACATGGAGAGAATGAGTGAGGAAAGATTGACCAAGAGGATATATGTGTCGGAGGTGGAGGGAACGAGGAGAAGAGGGAGACCAAATTGGAGGTGGAAAGATGGAGTGAAAAAGATTTTGTGTGATCGTGGCCTGAACATGCAGGAGGGTGAAAGGAGGGCAATTAATAGAGTGAATTGGAGCGATGTGGTATACCGGGGTTGACGTGCTGTCAGTGGATTGACCAAGGCATGTGAAGTGTCTGGGGTAAACTATGGAAATCTGTGTAGGTATGTATATTTGCGTGTGTGGACGTATGTATATATATGTGTATGGGGGTGGGTTGGGCCATTTCTTTCATCTGTTTCCTTGCGTTACCTCGCAAACGCGGGAGACAGCGACAAAGCAAAAAAAAAGAAAAAAAAAAAAAATATATATATATATATATATATATATATATATATATATATATATATATATATATATATATATATTTTCCTTTTTACTTTGTCGCTGTCTCCCGCGTTTGCGAGGTAGCGCAAGGAAAGAGACGAAAGAAATGGCCCAACCCACCCCCATACACATGTATATACATACGTCCACACACGCAAATATACATACCTACACAGCTTTCCATGGTTTACCCCAGACGCTTCACATGCCCTGATTCAACCCACTGACAGCACGTCAACCCCAGTATCCCACATTGATCCAATTCACTCTATTCCTTGCCCTCCTTTCATCCTCCTGCATGTTCAGGCCCCGATCACACAAAATCTTTTTCATTCCATCTTTCCACCTCCAATTTGGTCTCCCACTTCTCCTCGTTCCCTCCACCTCCAACACATATATCCTCTTGGTCAATCTTTCCTCACTCATTCTTTCCATGTGCCCAAACCATTTCAAAACACCCTCTTCTGCTCTCTCAACCACGCTCTTTTTATTTCCACACATCTCTCTTACCCTTATGTTACTTACTGGATCAAACCACCTCACACCACACATTGTCCTCAAACATATCATTTCCAGCACATCCACCCTCCTGCGCACAACTCTATCCATAGCCCACGCCTCGAAACCATACAACATTGTTGGAACCACTATTCCTTCAAACATACCCATTTTTGCTTTCCGAGATAATGTTCTCGACTTCCACACATTCCTCAAGGCTCCCAGAATTTTCGCCCCCTCCCCCACCCTATGGTCCACTTTCGCTTCCATGGTTCCATCCGCTGCCAGATCCACTCCCAGATATCTAAAACACTTTACTTCCTCCAGTTTTTCTCCATTCAAACTTACCTCCCAGTTGACTTGACCCTCAACCCTACTGTACCTAATAACCTTGCTCTTATTCACATTTACTCTTAACTTTCTTCTTTCACACACTTTACCAAACTCAGTCACCATCTTCTGCAGTTTCTCACATGAATCAGCCACCAGCGCTGTATCATCAGCGAACAACAACTGACTCACCTCCCAAGTTCTCTCATCCCCAACAGACTTCATACTTGCCCCTCTTTCCAAAACTCTTGCATTCACCTCCCTAACAACCCCATCCATAAACAAATTAAACAACCATGGAGACATCACACACCCCTGCCGCAAACCTACATTCACTGAGAACCAGTCACTTTCCTCTCTTCCTACACGTACACATGCCTTACATCCTCGATAAAAACTTTTCACTGCTTCTAACAACTTGCCTCCCACACCATATATTCTTAATACCTTCCACAGAGCATCTCTATCAACTCTATCATATGCCTTCTCCAGATCCATGGAAAAAGGTGAGAACAATGGAAGTAAGGGGAGTGGGGGAGGAATGGGATGTATTTAGGGAATCAGTGATGGATTGCGCAAAAGATGCTTGTGGCATGAGAAGAGTGGGAGGTGCGTAGATTAGAAAGGGTAGTGAGTGGTGGGATGAAGAAGTAAGATTATTAGTGAAAGAGAAGAGAGAGGCATTTGGACAATTTTTGCAGGGAAAAAATGCAATTGAGTGGGAGATGTATAAAAGAAAGAGACAGGAGGTCAAGAGAAAGGTGCAAGAGGTGAAAAAGAGGGCAAATGAGAGTTGGGGTGAGAGAGTATCATTAAATTTTAGGGAGAATAAAAAGATGTTCAAGAATGAGGTAAATAAAGTGCGTAAGACAAGGGAGCAAATGGGAACTTCAGTGAAGGGCGCAAATGGGGAGGTGATAACAAGTAGTGGTGATGTGAGAAGGAGATGGAGTGAGTATTTTCAAGGATTGTTGAATGTGTTTGATGATAGAGTGGCAGATATAGGGTGTTTTGGTCGAGGTGGTGTGCAAAGTGAGAGGGTTAGGGAAAATGATTTGGTAAACAGAGAAGAGGTAGTAAAAGCTTTGCGGAAGATGAAAGCCAGCAAGGCAGCAGGATTGGATGGTATTGCAGTGGAATTTATTAAAAAAGGGGGTGACTGTATTATTGACTGGTTGGTAAGGTTATTTAATGTATGTATGACTCATGGTGAGGTGCCTGAGGATTGGCGGAATGCGTGCATAGTGCCATTGTACAAAGGCAAAGGGGATAAGAGTGAGTGCTCAAGTTACAGAGGTATAAGTTTGTTGAGTATCCCTGGTAAATTATATGGGAGGGTATTGATTGAGAGGGTGAAGGCATGTACAGAGCATCAGATTGCGGAAGAGCAATGTGGTTTCAGAAGTGGTAGAGGATGTGTGGATCAGGTGTTTGCTTTGAAGAATGTATGTGAGAAATACTTAGAAAAGCAAATGGATTTGTATGTAGCATTTATGGATCTGGAGAAGGCATATGATAGAGTTGATAGAGATGCTCTGTGGAAGGTATTAAGAATATATATATATATATATATATATATATATATATATATATATATATATATATATATATATATATATATATATATATTCTTTCTTTCTTTTTCTTTCAAACTATTCGCCATTTCCCGCATATATGTATATATATATTATATATTTCATATTTTCATTTATTTATTTATTTTGCTTTGTTGCTGTCTCCCGCGTTAGCGAGGTAGTGCAAGGAAACAGGCGAAAGAATGGCCCAACCCACCCACATATACATCTATATACATACACGTGCACACACGCAAGTATACATACCTATATATCTCAACGTATACATATATATACACACACAGACATATACATATATACACATGTAAATAATTCATAGTCTGCCTTTACTCATTCCCATCGCCACCCTGCCACACATGAAATAACAACCCCCTCCCCTCGCGCCTCTTGTGCGCGAGGTAGCGCAAGGTAAAGACAGCAAAGGCCACATGCCCACACTCAGTCCCCATCTGCCATGTAACAACACGCTGAAATCACAGCTCCCCCTCCATATCCAGGTCCAGGCCCCACAGAACATTCCATATATATATATATATATATGTATATTTTTTTTTTTTTTTTTTTTTGCTTTGTCGCTGTCTCCCGCATTTGCGAGGTAGCGCATGGAAACAGACGAAAGAAATGGCCCAACCCACCCCCATACACATGTATATACATACGTCCACACATGCAAATATACATACCTATACATCTCAATGTACACATATGTATACACACACAGATATATACATATATACACATGTACATAATTCATACTGTCTGCCTTTATTTACTCCCATCGCCACCCCGCCACACATGGAATAACAACCCCGTCTCCCCGCATGTATGCGAGGTAGCACTAGGAAAAGACAACAGATATATGTATATATATATATATATATATATATATATATATATATATATATATATATATATATATATATATTGTCTGTTGGGGATGAGAGAGCTTGGGAAGTGAGTCAGTTGTTGTTCGCTAATGATACAGCGCTGGTGGCTGATTCATGTGAGAAACTGCAGAAGCTGGTGACTGAGTTTGGTAAAGTGTGTGGAAGAAGAAAGTTAAGAGTAAATGTGAATAAGAGCAAGGTTATTAGGTACAGTAGGGTTGAGGGTCAAGTCAATTGGGAGGTGAGTTTGAAAGGAGAAAAACTGGAGGAAGTGAAGTGTTCTAGATATCTGGGAGTGGATCTGGCAGCGGATGGAACCATGGAAGCAGAAGTGGATCATAGGGTGGGGGAGGGGGCGAAAATTCTGGGAGCTTTGAAGAATGTGTGGAAGTCGAGAACATTATCTCGGAAAGCAAAAATGGGTATGTTTGAAGGAATAGTGATTCCAACAATGTTGTATGGTTGCGAGGCGTGGGCTATGGATAGAGTTGTGCGCAGGAGGATGGATGTGCTGGAAATGAGATGTTTGAGGACAATGTGTGGTGTGAGGTGGTTTGATCGAGTAAGTAACGTAAGGGTAAGAGAGATGTGTGGAAATAAAAAGAGCGTGGTTGAGAGAGCAGAAGAGGGTGTTTTGAAATGGTTTGGGCACATGGAGAGAATGAGTGAGGAAAGATTGACCAAGAGGATATATGTGTCGGAGGTGGAGGGAACGAGGAGAAGAGGGAGACGAAATTGGAGGTGGAAAGATGGAGTGAAAAAGATTTTGTGTGATCGGGGCCTGAACATGCAGGAGGGTGAAAGGAGGGCAAGGAATAGAGTGAATTGGAGCGATGTGGTATACCGGGGTTGACGTGCTGTCAGTGGATTGAATCAAGGCATGTGAAGCGTCTGGGGTAAACCATGGAAAGCTGTGTAGGTATGTATATTTGCGTGTGTGGACGTATGTATATACATGTGTATGGGGGTGGGTTGGGCCATTTCTTTCGTCTGTTTCCTTGCGCTACCTCGCAAACGCGGGAGACAGCGACAAAGCAAAAAAAAAAAAAAAAATATATATATATTGTATGTCTTGGACAATCGCATGCTTACCAAATGGCGTTCTAGCTTCGTCTCTTCGGTGTATATCAACTGACTTATATTTCTCTCTGGTGTCTTGCCTGATGATGTGATTATTACACGAAAGTTCACTTGGGAACTTATCGTGTTTCATTTTCCCCATGGACTCATAGAAAAATATATATATATATATATATATATATATATATATATATATATATATATATATATATATATATATATGTCCCTGGGGATAGGGGATTAAGAATACTTCCCACGTATACCCTGCGTGTCGTAGAAGGCGACTAAAAGGGGAGGGAGCGGGTGGCTGGAAATAATCCCCTCTCGTTTTTTTTTTTTTTCAAAAGAAGGAATAGAGGGGACCAGGTGAGGATATTCCAAAAAAGGCCCAGTCCTCTGTTCTTAAAGGTACCTCGCTAATGCGGGAAATGGCAAATAGTTTAAAAGAAAAGAATATATATATATATATATATATATATATATATATATATATATATATATATATATATATATATATATATATATATTATTTATTTTTTTTATTTTGTTTTGTCGCTGTCTCCCGCGTTAGCGAGGTAGTGCAAGGAAACAGACGAAAGAATGGCCCAACCTGCCCACATACACTTGTATATACATACACTTCCACACACGCAAATATACATACCTATACATCTCAATGTACACATATATATACACACACAGACAAATACATATATACACATGTACATAATTCATACTGTCTACCTTTATTTGTTCCCGTCGCCACCTCGCCACACATGGAATAACAACCCCGTCCCCCCTCATGTGTGCGAGGTAGCGCTAGTAAAAGACAACAAAGGCCCCATTCGTTCACACTCAGTCTCTAGCTGTCATGTAATAATACACCGAAACCACAGCTCCCTTTCCACATCCAAGCCCCACACAACTTTCCATGGTTTACCCCAGACACTTCACATGCCCTGGTTCAATCCATTGACAGCACGTCGACCCCGGTATACCACATCGTTCCAATTCACTGTATTCCTTGCACGCCTTTCACCCTCCTGCATGTTCAGGCCCCGATCACTCAAAATCTTTTTCACTCCATCTTTCCACCTCCAATTTGGTCTCCTACTTCTCCTCGTTCCCTCCACCTCTGACACATATATCCTCTTGGTCAATCTTTCCTCACTCATTCTCTCCATGTGACCAAACCATTTCAAAACACCCTCTTCTGCTCTCTCAACCACACTCTTTTTATTTCCACACATCTCTCTTACCCTTACATTACTTACTCGATCAAACCACCTCACACCACATATTGTCCTCAAACATCTCATTTCCAGCACATCCACCCTCCTGCGCACAACTCTATCCATAGCCCACGCCTTGCAACCATACAACATTGTTGGAACCACTATTCCTTCAAACATACCCATTTTTACTTTCCGAGATAATGTTCTCGACTTCCAAACACTCTTCAAGGCTCCCAGAATTTTCGCCCCCTTCCCCACCCTATGATTCCCTTCCACTTCCATGGTTCCATCCACTGCCAGATCCACTCCCAGATATCTAAAACACTTTACTTCCTCCAGTTTTTCTCCATTCAAACTTACCTCCCAATTGACTTGACCCTGAACCCTACTGTACCTTATAACCTTGCTCTTATTCACATTTATTCTTAACTTTCTTCTTTCACACACTTTACCAAACTCAGTCACCAGCTTCTGCAGTTTCTCACATGAATCAGCCACCAGCGCTGTATCATCAGCGAACAACAACTGACTCACTTCCCAAGCTCTCTCATCCACAACAGACTGCATACTTGCCCCTCTTTCCAAAACTATTGCATTCACCTCCCTAACAACCCCATCCATAAACAAATTAAACAACCATGGAGGCATCACACACCCCTGCCGCAAACCTACATTCACTGAGAACCAATCACTTTCCTCTCTTCCGACACGTACACATGCCTTACATCCTCGATAAAACCTTTTCACTGCTTCTAACAACTTGCCTCCCACACCATATATTCTTAATACCTTCCACAGAGCATCTCTATCAACTCTATCATATGCCTTCTCCAGATCCATAAATGCTACATACAAATCCATTTGCTTTTCTAAGTATTTCTCACATACATTCTTCAAAGCAAACACCTGATCCACACATCCTCTACCACTTCTTAAACCACACTGCTCTTCAGCAATCTGATGCTCTGTACATGCCTTCACCCTCTCAGTCAATACCCTCCCATATAATTTACCAGGAATACTCAACAGACTTATACCTCAGTAATTTGAGCACTCACTCTTATCCCCTTTGCCTTTGTACAATGGCACTATGCACGCATTCCGCCAATCGTCAGGCACCTCACCAAGAATCATACATACATTAAATAACCTTACCAACCAGTCAACAATACAGTCACCCCCTTTTTTAATAAATTCCACTGAAATACCATCCAAATCTGCTGCCTTGCCGGCTTTCATCTTCTGCAAAGCTTTTACTACCTCTTCTCTGTTTACCAAATCATTATCCCTAACCCTCTCACTTTGCACACCACCTCGACCAAAGCCCCCTATATCTGCCACTCTATCATCAAACACATTCAACAAACCTTCAAAATACTCACTCCTTCTCCTTCTCACATCACCCCTACTTATTATCACCTCCCCATTAGCCCCCCTCACTGAAGTTCCCATTTGCTCCCTTGTCTTATGCACTTTATTTACCTCCTTTCAGAACATCTTTTTATTCTCCCTAAAATTTAATGATACTCTCTCACCCCAACTCTCATTTGCCCTCTTTTTCACCTCTTGCACCTTTCTCTTGACCTCCTGTCTCTTTCTTTTATACATCTCCCACTCATTTGCATTTTTTCCTTGCAAAAAATCGTCCAAATGCTTCTCTCTTCTCTTTCTCTAATACTCTTACTTCTTCATCCCACCACTCACTACCCTTTCTAATCAACCCACCTCCCACGCTTCTCATGCCACAAGCATCTTTTGCGCACTCCATCACTGCTTCCCTAAATACATCCCATTCCTCCCCCACTCCCCTTACCTCCTTTGTTCTCACCTTTTTCCATTCTGTACTCAGTCTCTCTTGGTACTTCCTCACACAAGTCTCCTTCCTAAGTTCACTTACTCTCACCACCCTCTTTACCCCAACATTCTCTCTTCTTTTCTGAAAACCCATACAAATCTTCACCTTCGCCTCCACAAGATAATGATCAGACATCCCTCCAGTTGCACCTCTGAGCACATTAACATCCAAAAGTCTCTCTTTCGCGCGCCTATCAATTAACACGTAATCCAATAACGCTCTCTGACCATCTCTCCTACTTACATACGTATACATATGTATATCTCGCTTTTTAAACCAGGTATTCCCAATTACCAGTCCTTTTTCAGCACATAAATCTGAAATAATATAGAATAATATATATATTATTCTCTTTTTTTCTTTCTTTCTTACTATTCGCAATTTGCCCCTCGTTAGCGAGTTGGCGTTAAGAACAGAGGACTGGGCCTTTGAGGGAACATCCTCACCTGGCTTCCTTCTCTGTTTCTTCTTTTGGAAGAAAAAAAAAGAACGAGAGGGGAGGATTTCCAGCCCCCGCTCCCTCCCCTTTCAGTCACCTTCTACAACACGCAGGGAATACGTGGGAAGTATTCTTTCTCTCCTATCCCCAGAGAATATATTATTATTATTATTATCATCATTATTATTATTATTATTATTATTATCATTATCATTATTATTATCATTTTATTAATTAATTTGTCACTGTCTCCCGCGTTAGCGAGGTAGCGCAATGAAACAGACGAAAGAATGGCCCAACCCACCCACACACACCTGTATATACATACACGTCCACACACGCACATACACATACATATACATCTCAACGTATACATATATATACACACACAGACATATACATATATACACATGTACATAATTCATACTGTCTGCCTTTATTTATTCTCGTCGCCAACCCGCCACACATGAAATAAAAACCCCCTCCCCCCGGATACGCGCGAGGTAGCGCTAGGAAAAGACAACAAAGGCCACATTCGTTCACACTCAGTGTCTAGTTGTCATGTATAATGCGCCGAAACCACAGCTCCCTCTCCACATCCAGGGCCCACAAAACTTTTCATGGCTTACCCCAGACGCTTCACATGCCCTGGTTCAATCCATTGACAGCACGTCGACCCCGGTATACCACATCGTTCCAGTTCACTCTATTCCTTGCACGCCTTTCACCCTCCTGCATGTTCAGGCCCCGATCACTCAAAATCTTTTTCACTCCGTCTTTCCACCTCCAGTTAATCTCCCACTTCTCGTTCCCTCCAATTCTGACATACGTATACATTTCAACGTATACATATATATATATATATATATATATATATATATATATATATATATATATATATATATATATATATATATATATAAGCGTCTTTTCAGTTTTCCTGCTTCAATAGACGATTAATTAATTCCTTAGGTTGATGTTCGTCTCGGAATCTCATAAATCTTCGATATTTTGATTCTTCTAACTCATTACTAATAATAAGCATTTTTTTTTTTTTTTTTTTTTTTTTTTTTTTTTTTTTTACATATTTGCCTCTGACGCTGCCTTGCAGAAGGAGCGTTTAAAAAAAAATTGAATGATCTTTCCCATTGTTATTAACGAGTATCAGTGTTGCACGATATCTCTGCTTGACGACCTCGAACTAGAAACCACCTCAATTGACCTTTATCTGTGCCCCAGGAAGTCTAAAGTGACCTTTCACTCAGAGGCAGCCTTCGCGGGAATGTCTTAAACGTGAACACAAAGTTACCCATTAAGGTCACCATCCATCACAAGGAGGCCAGCCAACAAATTGCCTACGTTTTCTCTTATCTATTTTTGCCGCAAAAAGATTTTGTTTATTCACTTCCTCTCATAAAGATATCAAATATATGATAATCGTACAGATATCGTACAGTCTTCTTTTCTATCGAGAGAGTGAAGCTACTTAATGGGATAAATGTATTTCTCGGCCAGTTGTTTCGCATCAAACTCTATCATAAAGTTACAGCTTCCAAATGTTTGTCTTATGTGTGTTCAATGGATGCAGCAAGCACTTAAAAGAAAACGGGAGGGTCATGATGCATGCACCTAGAAAAAGCTGGAGATATGGGGTTCTTAATGTCAGCACTTTAAAGGAACAAAATCGGGATTTTCTGCCCTACGCACTTTTCTTTTTCTGTCCCAATAAAAAACGTAACCATAAGAAAACAAGAATCAAAACTGAAGCACCTAAAGAAGGCGGGAGATGCTAGACTACTCTTCTTATGCTGCAGTGTCATGTCCTCTCACAACTCCATGCTGACAACGCTTGCTTCCTCATATATATATGACGCATTTCAACTATGGCCGCTTCCTGGGCATCGGCCAACATAAAATGAGTAATATTTTCTCAGATGAGACTTTGAATGTTTTCATTTCCTTATAGGAAGTAGAAAGTTTAAGTTTATTGGACTAGGATTGGACTGTCATAGTGATAGGACACACCCAGGCAGTGTTTAATGACAAGCAATGCTCTTGTAACCACTTGAAGACACAAAGGACGAGGGTATGATGGGGGCTTGGTCAAGAGGACACACCATCATACCCATTATGGTCGTGCTTTAGAGGTCGTATCGTCGTCCTCAAAATGTTAATACCGGGTTTCATTATACTGTGTGTGAATTAGCAGTGTGGGCCCACCGTGGCACGGGAGTTCGAAAACTATGCTACGGATTATGATACATTTGCTGTGGTGTTCTCATAGTTGATAAATTGTTTATATACCCCGTAGTGACCAAACCTCACCAACCAGGGAGGAAGTTACCCAACACAACTGGGAGAAAATGTGTAAGATGTCAGCTTAGCTTGCATGTATAGTAACACATACGTCATCGCCCACAGTACTTTGACTGTGATTTTACACAGTGTGTCCACGTCTGATAGGGTTGGCAGGTTTAGCTAAAATCTCGAAACGAGTACTTATATATCACAATGTTGTAATTAATGATGTCAATCTTAAGTTCATTTTTTCACGAACTTTTTTTTTTATTCCAGAACTTCACTGCCAATCCTTCTTAAAGCACAGCTAGGCTGCCAGTTCCCCCTCCAACTTCACGCACTAGTGACATTCTGAAATACCCCTTCACGCACGTGTGATATCCTTAGAGACCTCCCCCCTATACGCATTAATAATATCCAGTGTCATATCGAAATATAGGCGTATTTTTCACACATTTTGTGGTAATTAAGGACAAACATTATTTTCAGTGCCTTCAACATTAAACGTATGATTAACTTTGCCACCTGCTTACTGTAATCTCTAAGAAACACGGAGTAACAGGCGTTCATAACAGAGTTTTGAGAGGAAATAACTTACCTTCTACTGCAGCTTGAGGTTGTAGTTGTTGCCGCCAAAACCATAGCTCATGGCGGGAAGTCCGAGTGTCTTCTGTAAACTGGTCCTCTGGGAATATTACGTCGTGCGTTCTGTAAGATTTTATTGTATCCTTTAGCAAGCTACATCCTCTGTACTGATGCGGACAGCAAGTATTTATACAGGACGTAAAACTCGTAGTAGTCAAAACTTACTTTTACAGTGGAAGGGAGTGTATGTCCTAACGTCCATCTTGTGCTGGCCACGGTGACCGCTGGGTTAGTGTTTTATTTTTTATCGAAGAGTAAGCTGGATTATTAACTTTTAGGTCCCTGTTCCATATATATATATATATATATATATATATATATATATATATATATATATATATATATATATATATTATCCCTGGGGATAGGGGAGAAAGAATACTTCCCACGTATTCCCTGCGTGTCGTAGAAGGCGACTAAAAGGGGAGGAAGTGGGTGGCTGGAAATCCTCCCCTCTCGTTTTTTTTTAATTTTCCAAAAGAAGGAACAGAGAAGGGGGCCAGGTGAGGATATTCCCTCAAAGGCCCAGTCCTCTGTTCTTAACGCTACCTCGCTAATGCGGGAAATGGCGAATAGTATGAAAGAAAAGATATATATATATATATATATATATATATATATATATATATATATATATATATATATATATATATATATATATATACATATATATATACATACACTGACATATACATATATACACATGTACATAATTCATTCTTACTGCCTTTATTCATTCCCGTCGCCACCTCGCCACACATGAAATTACAACCCCCTCCCCCCGGATACGCGCGAGGTAGCGCTAGGAAAAGACAACAAAGGCCACATTCGTTCGCACTCGGTCTCTAGATGTCTTGTACAATGCACCGAAACCACAGCTCCCTTTCCACATCCAGGCCCCACAAAACTTTCCATGGTTTACCCCAGACGCTTCACTTGCCCTAGTTCAATCCATTGACAGCACGTCGATCCCGGTATACCACATAGTTCCAATTCACTCTATTCCTTGCACGCTTTTCACCCTCCTGGGTACTTAGGCCCCGATCGCTAAATATCTTTTTCACTCCATCCTTCCACCTCCAATTTTGTCTCCCACTTCTCGTTCCCTCCACCTCTGACACATATATCCTCTTTGTCAACCTTTCCTCACTCATTCTCTCGATGTGACCAGACCATTTCAGTACACCTTCTTCTGCTCTCTCAACCACACTCTTTTTATTAGCACACATCTCTCTTACCCTTTCATTACTTACTCGATCAAACGACCTCACACCACATATTGTTCTCAAACATCTCATTTCCAACACATCCACCCTCCTTTGCACAACCCTATCTATAGCCCATGCCTCGCAACCATATAACATTGTTGGAACTAATATTCCTTCAGACATACCCATTTTTGCTTTCCGAGATAATGCTCTCGCCTTCCACACATTTTTCAACGCTCCCAGATCTTTCGCCCCCTCCCTCACCCTGTGACTCACTTTCGCTTCCATGGTTCCATTAGTTGCCAGATCTACTCCCAGATATCTAAAACACTTCACGTCCTCCAGTTTTTCTCCTTTCAAACTTACCTTCCTATTAACTAGTCCCTCAACCATAATGTACCTAATAACCTTGCTCTTATTCACATTTATTCTCGGCTTTCATCTTTCGCACGCTTAACCAAACTCAGTCACCAACTTCTACAATTTCTAACCCCAATCAGCCACCAGCACTGTATCATCAGCGAATAACAACTGATTCACTTCCCAAGCCCTCTCATCCACAACAGACTGCATACTTGCCGCTCTTTTGAAAAGTCTTGCATTCACCTCCCTAACAACCCCATCCATGAACATATTAAACAACCATGGAGACTTCACGCACCTCTGCCGCAAACCGACATTCACTGAGAACCAATCTCTTTCCTCTCTCTCTACCTGTACACATGTCTTACATTCTCGATAAAAAACTTTTCACTGCTTCCAGCAACTTGCCTCCCACACCATATATTCTTAATACCTTCCACAGAGCATCTCTATCAACTCTATCATATGTCTTCTCCAGATCCATAAATGCTACTCACAAATCGACTTGCTTTTCTAAGTATTTCTCATACATTCTTCAAAGCAAGCACCTGATCCACACATCCTCTACCACTTCTGAAACCAAACTGCTCTTCCCCAAGCTGATGCTCTGTACATGCCTTCACCCTTTGAATCAATACCCTCCCATATAATTTACCAGGAATACTCAACAAACTTATACCTCTGTAATTTGAACACTCACCTTTATCCCCTTTGCCTTTGTTCAGTGGCACTACGTATGCATTCCACCAATCCTCAGGGACTTCACCATGAGGCATACATATTTTGAATATCCTCACCAACCAGTTAACAACACAGTCACCCCCTTTTTTTTTTTTTTTTAATAAATTCCACTGCAATACCATCCAAACCCGCTGCTTTGCCGGCTTTCATCTTCCTCAAAGCTTTCACTACCTCTTTTCTGTTTACCAAATCATTCTCCCCGACCCTCTTACTTCGCACACCACCTCGACCAAAACACCCTATATCTACCACTCTATCATCTAACACATTCAACAAACCTTCAAAATACTCACTCTTTCTCCTTCTCACATCACCACTACTTGTTATTACCTCCCCATTCTCCCCCTTTACCGATGTTCCCATTTTTTCTCTTGTCTTACGAATTTATTTACCTCCTTCCAAAGCATCTTTTTATTCTCCCTAAAATTTAATTATACTCTCTCACCCCAACTCTCATTTCCCCTCTTTTTCACCTCCTGCACCTTTCTCTTGACATCTTGCCTCTTTCTTTTATATATCTCCCAGTCATTTGCACTATTTCTCTGCAGAAATCGTGCAAACGCCTCTCTCTTCTCTCTCGCTAATAATCCTACTTCTTGATCCCACCACTCACTACCCTTTCTAATCTGCCCACCTCCCACGCTTCTCATGCCACAAGCATCTTTTGCGCAAGCCATCACTGCTTCCCTAAAATACATCCCATTCCAACCCCACTTCCCTTACGCCCTTTGCTCTCACCTTTTTCCATCCTGCACTCAGTGTCTCATGGTACTTCCTCACACAAGTCTCCTTCCCAAGCTTACTTACTCTCACCACTCTCTTTACCCCAACATTCTCTCTTCTTTTCTAAAAACCTCTACAAATCTTCATCTTCGCCTCCACAAGATAATGATCAGATATCCCTCCAGTTGCACCTCTGAGCACATTAACATCCAAAAGTATCTCTATCACACGCCTATCAATTAACACGTAATCCAGGAACGGTTTCTGCCCATCTCTCCTACTTACATATGTATACTTATGTATATCTCTCTTTTTAAACCAGATATTCCTAATCATCAGTCCTATTTCAGCACACAAATCTATAAGCTCTTCACCAATTACATTTACAACACTGAACACCCCATGTACACCAATTATGTCCTCAACTTCCACATTACTCACCTTTGCATTCAAATCACCCATCTCTATAACCCGGTCTCGTGCATCAAAACTGCTAACACATTCACTCAGCTGCTCCCAAAACACTGCCTCTCATGATCTTTCTTCTTGTGCCCAGGTGCATATGCAACAAGAATCACCCATCTCTCTCCATCAATTTTCAGTTTTACCCATATCAATCTAGAGTTTACTTTCATACACTCTATCACATACTCCAACAATTCCTGTTTCAGGAGTAGTGCTACTTCTTTCTTTTCTCTTGTCCTTTCACCAACCCCTGGTTTTACTCGCAAAACATTCCTAAACCACTCTTCCCCTTTACCCTTGAGCTTCGTTTCATTCAGGTTCCTCTCCTCAAACATACTACCTATCTCTCCTTTTTTCTCATCTTGGTTACATCCACACACATGTAGACACCCCAATCTGAGCCTTCGAGGAGGATGAGCACTCTCCGCGTGACTCCTACTGTTTCCCATTTTAGAAAGTTAAAATACAAGGAGGGGAGGGTTTCTAGCCCCCCGCTCCCGTCCCTTTTAGTTGCCTGCTGCGACATGCGGGGAATATATTTTTTTTTTTTTTTTGCTTTGTCGCTGTCTCCCGCGTTTGCGAGGTAGCGCAACGAAACAAACGAAAGAAATGGCCCAACCCACCCCCATACACATGTATATACATACGTCCACACACGCAAATATACATACCTACACAGCTTTCCATGGTTTACCCCAGACGCTTCACATGCCCTGATTCAATCCACTGACAGCACGCCAACCCCGGTATACTACATCGATCCAATTCACTCTATTCTTTGCCCTCCTTTCACCCTCCTGCATGTTCAGGCCCCGATCACTCAAAATCTTTTTCACTCCATCTTTCCACCTCTAATTTGGTCTCCCACTTCTCGTTCCCTCCACCTCCGACACATATATCCTCTTGGTCAATCTTTCCTCACTCATTCTCTCCATGTGCCCAAACCATTTCAAAACACCCTCTTCTGCTCTCTCAACCACGCTCTTTTTATTTCCACACATCTCTCTTACCCTTACGTTACTTACTCGATCAAACCACCTCACACCACACATTGTCCTCAAACATCTCATTTCCAGCACATCCATCCTCCTGCGCACAACTCTATCCATAGCCCACGCCTCGCAACCATACAACATTGTTGGAACCACTATTCCTTCAAACATACCCATTTTTGCTTTCCGAGATAATGTTCTCGACTTCCACACATTCTTCAAGGCTCCCAGGATTTTCGCCCCCTCCCCCACCCTATGATCCACTTCCGCTTCCATGGTTCCATCCGCTGCCAGATCCACTCCCAGATATCTAAAACACTTTACTTCCTCCAGTTTTTCTCCATTCAAACGTACCTCCCAATTGACTTGACCCTCAACCCTACTGTACCTAGTAACCTTGCTCTTATTCACATTTACTCTTAACTTTCTTCTTTCACACACTTTACCAAACTCAGTCACCAGCTTCTGCAGTTTCTCACATGAATCAGCCACCAGCGCTGTATCATCAGCGAACAACAACTGACTCACTTCCCAAGCTCTCTCATCCACAACAGACTTCATACTTGCCCCTCTTTCCAAAACTCTTGCATTCACCTCCCTAACAACCCCATCCATAAACAGATTAAACAACCATGGAGACATCACACACCCCTGCCGCAAACCTACATTCACTGAGAACCAATCACTTTCCTCTCTTCCTACACGTACACATGCCTTACATCCTCGATAAAAACTTTTCACTGCTTCTAACAACTTGCCTCCCATACCATATATTCTTAATACCTTCCACAGAGCATCTCTATCAACTCTATCATATGCCTTCTCCAGATCCATAAATGCTACATACAAATCCATTTGCTTTTCTAAGTATTTCTCGCATACATTCTTCAAAGCAAACACCTGATTTACACATCCTCTACAACTTCTGAAACCACACTGCTCTTCCCCAATCTGATGCTCTGTACATGCCTTCACCCTCTCAATCAATACCCTCCCATATAATTTACCAGGAATACTCAACAAACTTATACCTCTGTAATTTGAGCACTCACTCTTATCCCCTTTGCCTTTGTACAATGGCACTATGCACGCATTCCGCCAATCCTCAGGCACCTCACCATGAGTCATACATACATTAAATAACCTTACCAACCAGTCAATAATACAGTCACCCCCTTTTTTAATAAATTCCACTGCAATACCATCCAAACCTGCTGCCTTGCCGGCTTTCATCTTCCGCAAAGCTTTTACTACCTCTTCTCTGTTTACCAAATCATTTTCCCTAACCCTCTCACTTTGCACACCACCTCGACCAAAACACCCTATATCTGCCACTCTATCATCAAACACATTGAACAAACCTTCAAAATACTCACTCCTTCTCCTTCTCACATCACCACTACTTGTTATCACCTCCCCATTTGCGCCCTTCACTGAAGTTCCCATTTCCTCCCTTGTCTTACGCACTTTATTTACCTCCTTCCAGAACATCTTTTTATTCTCCCTAAAATTTAATGATACTCTCTCACCCCAACTCTCATTTGCCCTCTTTTTCACCTCTTGCACCTTTCTCTTGACCTCCTGTCTCTTTCTTTTATACATCTCCCACTCAATTGCATTTTTTCCCTGCAAAAATCGTCCAAATGCCTCTCTCTTCTCTTTCACTAATAGTCTTACTTCTTCATCCCACCACTCACTACCCTTTCTAATCAACCCACCTCCCACTCTTCTCATGCCACAAGCATCTTTTGCGCAATCCATCACTGATTCCCTAAATACATCCCATTTCACCCCCACTCCCCTTACTTCCATTGTTCTCACCTTTTTCCATTCTGTACTCAGTCTCTCCTGGTACTTCCTCACACAAGTCTCCTTCCCAAGCTCACTTACTCTCACCACCCTCTTCACCCCAACATTCACTCTTCTTTTATGAAAACCCATACAAATCTTCACCTTAGCCTCCAAAAGATAATGATCAGACATCCCTCCAGTTGCACCTCTCAGCACATCAACATCCAAAAGTCTCTCTTTCGCGCACCTGTCAATTAACACGTAATCCAATAACGCTCTCTGGCCATCTCTCCTACTTACATACGTATACTTATGTATATATATATATATATATATATATATATATATATATATATATATATATATATATATATATATATATTATTATCATTATTTTGCTTTGTCGTAGTCTCCCGCGTTAGCGAGGTAGCGCAAGGAAACAGACGAAAGAATGGCCCAACTCACCCACATACACATGTATATACATACGCGTCCACACACGCAAATATACATACCTATACATCTCAACGTATACATATATATACACACAGACATATGCATATATACACATGTACATAATTCGTACTGTATGCCTTTATTCATTCTCATCGCCACCCCGCCACACATGAAATAACAAATCCCTCCCCCCTCATGTGTGCAAGGTAGCGCTAGGAAGAGAACAAAGGCCCCATTCGTTCACACTCAGTCTCTAGCTGTCATGTAATAATGCACCGAAACCACAGCTCCCCTTCCACATCCAGGCCCCACAGAACTTTCCATGGTTTACCCCAGACGCTTCACATGCCCTGGTTCAATCCATTGACAGCTCGTCGACCCCGGTATACCACATCGTTCCAGTTCATTCTATTTCTCGCATTCCTTTCACCCTCCTGCATGTTCAGGCCCCGATCACTCAAAATCTTTTTCACTCTATCTTTCCACCTCCAATTTGGTCTCCCACTTCTCCTCGTTCCCTCCACCTCTGACACATATATCCTCTTGGTCAATATTTCCTCACTCATTCTCTCCATGTGACCAAACCATTTCAAAACACCCTCTTCTGCTCTCTCAACCACACTCTTTTTATTTCCACACATCTCTCTTACCCTTACATTACTTACTCGATCAAACCACCTCACACCACATATTGTCCTCAAACATCTCATTTCCAGCACATCCACCCTCCTGCGCACAACTCTATCCATAGCCCACTCCTCGCAACCATACAACATTGTTGGAACCACTATTCTTTGAAACATACCCATTTTTGCTTTCCGAGATAATGTTCTCGACTTCCACACATTCTTCAAGGTTCCCAGAATTTTCGCCCCCTCCCCCAAATTATGATTCACTTCCGCTTCCATGGTTCCATCCGCTGACAAATCCACTCCCAGATATCTAAAACACTTCACTTCCTCCAGTTTTTCTCCATTCAAACTCACCTCCCAGTTGACTTGACCCTCAACCCTACTGTACCTAATAACCTTGCTCTTATTCACATTTACTCTCAACTTTCTTCTTTCACACACTTTACCAAACTCAGTCACCAGCTTCTGCAGTTTCTCACATGAATCAGCCACCAGCGCTGTATCATCAGCGAACAACAACTGACTCACTTCCCAAGCTCTCTCTTCCACAACAGACTGCATACTTGCCCCTCTTTCCAAAACTCTTGCATTCACATCCCTAACAACCCCATCCATAAATAAGTTAAACAACATGGAGACATCACACACCCCTGCCAGAAACCTACATTCACTGAGAACCAATCATTTTCCTCTCTTCCCATATATATATATATATATATATATATATATATATATATATATATATATATATATATATATATATATATATATATTTTTTTTTTTTTTATACCTTGTCGCTGTCTCCCGCGTTTGCGAGGTAGCGCAAGGAAACAGACGAAAGAAATGGCCCAACCCCCCCCATACACATGTACATACATACGTCCACACACGCAAATATACATACCTACACAGCTTTCCATGGTTTACCCCGGACGCTTCACATGCCTTGATTCAATCCACTGACAGCACGTCAACCCCTGTAAACCACATCGCTCCAGTTCACTCTATTCCTTGCCCTCCTTTCACCCTCCTGCATGTTCAGGCCCCGATCACACAAAATCCTTTTCACTCCATCTTTCCACCTCCAATTTGGTCTCCCTCTTCTCCTCGTTCCCTCCACCTCCGACACATATATCCTCTTGGTCAATCTTTCCTCACTCATTCTCTCCATGTGCCCAAACCACTTCAAAACACCCTCTTCTGCTCTCTCAACCACGCTCTTTTTATTTCCACACATCTCTCTTACCCTTACGTTGCTTACTCGATCAAACCACCTCACACCACACATTGTCCTCAAACATCTCATTTCCAGCACATCCATCCTCCTGCGCACAACTCTATCCATAGCCCACGCCTCGCAACCATACAACATTGTTGGAACCACTATTCCTTCAAACATACCCATTTTTGCTTTCCGGGATAATGTTCTCGACTTCCACACATTTTTCAAGGCTCCCAAAATTTTTGCCCCCTCCCCCACCCTATGATCCACTTCCGCTTCCATGGTTCCATCCGCTGACAGATCCACTCCCAGATATCTAAAACACTTCACTTCCTCCAGTTTTTCTCCATTCAAACTCACCTCCCAATTGACTTGACCCTCAACCCTACTGTACCTAATAACCTTGCTCTTATTCACATTTACTCTTAACTTTCTTCTTCCACACACTTTACCAAACTCCGTCACCAGCTTCTGCAGTTTCTCACATGAATCCGCCACCAGCGCTGTATCATCAGCGAACAACAACTGACTCACTTCCCAAGCTCTCTCATCCCCAACAGACTTCATACTTGCCCCTCTTTCCAAGACTCTTGCATTTACCTCCCTAACAACCCCATCCATAAACAAATTAAACAACCATGGAGACATCACACACCCCTGCCGCAAACCTACATTCACTGAGAACCAGTCACTTTCCTCTCTTCCTACACGTACACATGCCTTACATCCTCGATAAAAACTTTTCACTGCTTCTAACAACTTGCCTCCCACACCATATATTCTTAATACCTTCCACAGAGCATCTCTATCAACTCTATCATATGCCTTCTCCAGATCCATAAATGCTACATACAAATCCATTTGCTTTTCTAAGTATTTCTCACATACATTCTTCAAAGCAAACACCTGATCCACACATCCTCTACCACTTCTGAAACCACACTGCTCTTCCCCAATCTGATGCTCTGTACATGCCTTCACCCTCTCAATCAATACCCTCCCATATAATTTACCAGGAATACTCAACAAACTTATACCTCTGTAATTTGAGCACTCACTCTTATCCCCTTTGCCTTTGTACAATGGCACTATGCACGCATTCCGCCAATCCTCAGGCACCTCACCATGAGTCATACATACATTAAATAACCTTACCAACCAGTCAACAATACAGTCACCCCCTTTTTTTTATAAATTCCACTGCAATACCATCCAAACCTGCTGCCTTGCCGGCTTTCATCTTCCGCAAAGCTTTTACTACCTCTTGTCTGTTTACCAAATCATTTTCCCTAACCCTCTCACTTTGCACACCACCTCGACCCAAACACCCTATATCTGCCACTCTGTCATCAGACACATTCAACAAACCTTCAAAATGCTCATTCCATCTCCTTCTCACATCACCACTACTTGTTATCACCTCCCCATTTACGCCCTTCACTGAAGTTCCCATTTGCTCCCTTGTCTTACGCACCCTATTTACCTCCTTCCAGAACATCTTTTTATTCTCCCTAAAATTTACTGATAGTCTCTCACCCCAACTCTCATTTGCCCTTTTTTTTCACCTCTTGCACCTTTCTCTTGACCTCTTGTCTCTTTCTTTTATACTTCTCCCACTCAATTGCATTTTTTCCCTGCAAAAATCGTCCAAATGCCTCCCTCTTCTCTTTCACTAATACTCTTACTTCTTCATCCCACCACTCACTGCCCTTTCTAAACAGCCCACCTCCCACTCTTCTCATGCCACAAGCATCTTTTGCGCAATCCATCACTGATTCCCTAAATACATCCCATTCCTCCCCCACTCCCCTTACTTCCATTGTTCTCACCTTTTTCCATTCTGTACACAGTCTCTCCTGATACTTCCTCACACAGGTCTCCTTCCCAAGCTCACTTACTCTCACCACCTTCTTCACCCCAACATTCACTCTTCTTTTCTGAAAACCCATACTAATCTTCACCTTAGCCTCCACAAGATAATGATCAGACATCCCTCCAGTTGCACCTTTCAGCACATTGACATCCAAAAGTCTCTCTTTCGCACGCCTGTCAATTAACACGTAATCCAATAACGCTCTCTGGCCATCTCTCCTACTTACATAAGTATACTTATGTATATCTCGCTTTTTAAACCAGGTATTCCCAATCATCAGTCCTTTTTCAGCACATAAATCTACAAGCTCTTCACCATTTCCATTTACAACACTGAACACCCCATGCATACCAATTATTCCCTCAACTGCCACATTACTCACCTTTGCATTCAAATCACCCATCACTATAACCCGGTCTCGTGCATCAAAACCGCTAACACACTCATTTAGCTGCTCCCAAAACACTTGCCTCTCATGATCTTTCTTCTCATGCCCAGGTGCATATGCACCAATAATCACCCACCTCTCTCCATCAACTTTCAATTATATATATATATATATATATATATATATATATATATATATATATATATATATATATATATATATATATATATTCTTTCTTTTAAACTATTCGCCATTTCCCGCATTAGCGAGGTAGTGTTAAGAACAGAGGACTGGGCCTTTTTTGGAATATCCTCACCTGGCCCCCTCTGTTCCTTCTTTTGGAAAATAAAGAAAAGAAAAAAAACGAGAGGGGATGATTTCCAGCCCTCCGCTCCCTCCCCTTTTAGTCGCCTTCTACGACACGCAGGGAATACGTGGGAAGTATTCTTAATCCCCTATCCCCAGGGATAATATATATATATATATATATATATATATATATATATATATATATATATATATATATATATATATCCTTGGGGATAGGGGATAAAGAATACTTCCCAAGTATCCCCTTACGTGTCGCAGAAGGCGACTAAACGGGGCGGGACCGGGGAGCCGGATCCCCCTTCTTGTATTTAAATTTCTAAAGAGGAAACAGAAGAAGGAGTCAAGCAGCGAGCGCTTATCCTCCTCGAAGGCTCAAAATGGGGTATCTAAATGTGTGTGGATATAACCAAGATGAGAATAAAGGAGGGATAGGTAGTATGTTTGAGGAAAGGAAACTGGATGTTTTGCTCTAAGTGAAACGAAGCTCAAGAGTAGAGAGGAAGAGTGGTTTGGGAATGTCTTGGGAGTAAAGTTAGGGGTTAGTGAGATGACAAGAGCAAGGGAAGGAGTAGCACTACTCCTGAAACAGGAGTGGTGGGAGTATGTGATAGAATGTAAGAAAGTATACTCTAGATTGATATGGGTAAAACTGAAAGTTGATGGAGAGAGATGGGTGATTATTGGTGCATATGCACCTGGGCATGATAAGAAAGATCATGGGAGGCAAGTGTTTTGGGAGCAACTGAGTGAGTGTGTTATTAGTTTTGGTGCACGAGACCGTGTTATAGTGATGGGTGATTTGAATGCAAACCTGAGTAATGTGGCATTTGAGGGAATAATTGGTGTACATTGGGTGTTCAGTGTTGTAAATGGAAATGGTGAAGAGCTTGTAGATTTATGTGCTGAAAAAGGACTGGTGATTGGGAATACCTGGTTTAAAAAGAGAGATATACATAAGTATACGTATGTAAGTAGGAGAGATGGCCAGAGAGCGTTATTGGATTACGTGTTAATTGATAGGCGCGCGAAAGAGAGACTTTTGGATGTTAATGTGCCGAGAGTTGCAACTGGAAGGATGTCTGATCGTTATCTTGTGGAGGCGAAAGTGAAGATTTGTAGAGGTTTTCAGAAAAGAAGAGAGAATGTTGCGATGAAAAGAGTGGTGAGAGTAAGTGAGCTTGGGAAGGAGACTTGTGTAAGGAAGTACCGGGAGAGACTGAGTACAGAATAGAAAAAGGTGAGAACAAAGGAGGTAAGGGGAATGGGGGAGGAATGGGATGTATTTAGGGAAGCAGTGATGGCTTGCGCAAAAGATGCTTGTGGCATGAGAAGCGTGGGAGGTGGGCAGATTAGAAAGGGTAGTGAGTGGTTGGATGAAGAAGTAAGATTATTAGTGAAAGAGAAGAGAGAGGCATTTGGACGATTTTTGCAGGGAAATAATGCAAATGAGTGGGAGATATATAAAAGAAAGAGGCAGGAGGTCAAGAGAAAGGTGCAAGAGGTGAAAAAGAGGGCAAATGAGAGATGGGATGAGAGAGTATCATTAAATTTTAGGGAGAATAAAAAGATGTTTTGGAAGGAGGTAAATAAAGTGCGTAAGACAAGAGAACAAATGGGAACTTCAGTGAAGGGGGCAAATGGGGAGGTGATAACAAGTAGTGGTGATGTGAGAAGGTGATGGAATCAGTATTTTGAAGGTTTGTTGAATGTGTTTGATGATAGAGTGGCAGATATAGAGTGTTTTGGTCGAGGTGGTGTGCAAAGTGAGAGGGTTAGGGAAAATGATTTGGTAAACAGAGAAGAGGTAGTAAAATCTTTGTGGAAGATGAAAGCCGGCAAGGCAGCCGGTGTGGATGCTATTGCAGTGGAATCTATTAAAAAGTTGGGTGACTGTATTATTGACTGATTGGTAACATTATGTAATGTATGTATGACTCATGTTGAGGTGCCTGAGGATTGGCGAAATGCTTGCATAGTGCCATTGAACAAAGTCAAAGTGCTCAACTTACAGAGGTATAAGTTTGTTGAGTATTCCTGGTAAATTATATGGGAGGGTATTGATTGAGAGGGTGAGTGCATGTACAGAGCATCAGATTGGGGAAGAGCAGTGTGGTTTCAGAAGCGGTAGAGGATGTATGGATCAGGTGTTTGCTTAGAAGAATGTATTTGAGAAATACTTAGAAAACAAATGGATTTGTATGTAGCATTTATGGATCTGGAGAAGGCATATGATAGAGTTGATAGAGATGCTCTGTGGAAGGTACTAAGAATATATGGTGTGGGAGGCAAGTTGTTAAAAACAGATAAAAGTTTTTGTCGCGGATGTAAGGCATGTGTACGTGTAGGAAGAGAAGAAAGTGATTGGTTCTCAGTGAATGTAGGTTTGCGGCAGGGGTGTGTGATGTCTCCATGGTTGTTTAATTTGTTTGTGTGTGTGGATGGGGTTGTTGGGGAGGTGAATGCAAGAGTTTTGGAAAGAGGGGTAAGTATGAAGTCTGTTGTGGATGAGAGAGCTTGGGAAGTGAGTCAGTTGTTGTTCGCTGATGATACAGCGTTGGTGGCTGATTCGTGTGAGAAACTGCAGAAGCTGGTGACTGAGTTTGGTAAAATGTGTGAAAGAAGGAAGCTGAAAGTACATGTGAATAAGAGTAAGGTTATTAGGTACAGTAGGGTGAGGGACAAGTCAATTGGGAGGTAAGATTGAATGGAGAAAAACTGGAGGAAGTGAAGTGTTTTAGATATATGGGAGTGGATTTAGCAGCGGATGGAGCCATGGAAGCGGAAGTTTATTATAGGGTGGGGGAGGGGGCGAAAATTCTGGGAGCGTTGAAGAATGTGTGGAAGTCGAGAACATTATCTCGAAAAGCAAAAATGGGTATGTTTGAAGGAATAGTGGTTCCAACAATGTTATATGTTTGCGAAGCGTGGGCTATAGATATAGTTGTGCGCAGGAGGGTGGATGTGCTAGAAATGAGATGTTTGAGGACAATATGTGGTGTGAGGTGGTTTGATCGAGTAAGTAATGATAGGGTAAGAGAGATGTGTGGTAATAAAAAGAGTGTGGTTGAGAGAGCAGAAGAGGGTGTTTTGAAAAAGTTTGGTCGCATGGAGAGAATGAGTGAGGAACGATTGACCAAGAGGATATATGTGTCAGAAGTGGAGGGAACGAGGAGAAGTGGGAGACCAAATTGGAGGTGGAAAGATGAAGTGAAAAAGATTTTGAGTTGGCGGCGCCTGAACATGCGGAAGGGTGAAAGGCGTGCAAGGAATAGAGTGAATTGGAGCGATATGGTATACGGGGGTCGACGTGCTGTCAGTGGATTGAACCAGGGCATGTGAAGAGTCTGGTGTAAACCATGGAAAGTTCTGTGGGACCTGGATGTGGAAAGGGAGCTGTGGTTTCGGTGCATTATTACATGACAGATAGAGACAGTGTGTGGACGAATGTGGGCTTTGTCTTTTCCTAGCGCTACCTCGCACACATGAGGGGGGACGGAGTTTTTATATCATGTGTGGTGGGGTGGCGATGGGAATGAATAAAGGCAGACAGTATGAATTATGACCATTTGTATATATGTATGTGTCTGTGTGTGTATATATATGTATACGTTGAGATGTGTAGGTATGTATATTTGCGTGTGTGGACGTCTATGTATATGCATGTGTATGTGGGTGGGTTGGGCCATTCTTTCGTCTGTTTCCTTGCGCTACCTTGCTAACGCGGGAGACAGCGACAGAGCAAAATGAATGATGAATAAATATATATATATATTGTAAATGTGAATAAGAGCAAGGTTCATCACGGTTGAGGAACATGTTGGTTGGGATGTGAGAAAAATTGGAGGTGGTGAAGTTTTTAGATATCTGGGAGTGGACTTAGCAGCGAGTAGAACCATGGAAGCATGAGTGCGTCATCAGGTGGGGGAGGGGGCTAAGGTTCTGGGACCCATGAAGAATGTGTGGAAAGAGAGAACGTTATCTCATAGAGAGAAAATGAGTATGTTTGAAGGAATAGTAGTTTCAACAATATTATATGTTTGCGAGGCATGGGCTATAGATAGTTTTGTGCGGAGGAGGGTGGATGTGTTGGAAATTAAATGTTTGAGGATAGTATGTTATGTGAGGTGATTTGATCGATTAAGTAAGGAAAGGGTAAGAGAATTGTGTGGTAATAGAAAAAAGCGTGGTTGAGAGAGCAGAAGAGGGTGTGTTGAAATGGTTTGGTCATATGAGTGAGGCAAGGTTGACAAAAGATGATATATGCGTTAGAGGTGGAGGAAACAAGGAAGAGTGTGAGACCAAATAGCAGGTGGTAGGATGAAGTGAAAAAGATTTTGAGTGATAGGGGCCTGAACATGTAGGAGGGTGAAATTCGTGCAAGGAATAGAGTGAATTGGAACCATATGGTATGCTGAGGTCGACGTGCTGTCATTGGACTGAACCAGGGCATGTGAAACCTTTGGGGTATACTGTGGAAAGGTCTATGGGGCCTGGATGTGGATAGGGAGCTGTGGTTTCGGTGCATTTCACATGGCAGCTAGAGACTGAGTGTGATCGAAAGTGGCCTTTTTTTTCTTCTTTCCTGGCGCTACTTCGCTGATGGGTGGGTTGGTTCCCTGGAATGGCTGAAGGAAAGCGAGTATGAATATGGATATGTGTATATATGTATATGTAAGGGTATGTATATGTGTGTACGTGTATGGGCGTCCTAGCTACGTCTCTTCGTTGTATATCAACTGGCTGTTATATTTCTCTCTTGTGTCTCCCCTGATGATGTGATTATTACACGAAATTGCACTTGGGAACTTATCGTGTTTCATTTTCCCCGTGGACTCCTAGGAATATATTTATTTATTTATCTATTTTGCTTTGTCGCTGTCTCCCGCGTTAGCGAGGTAGTGCAAGGAAACAGACGAAAGAATGGCCCAACCCACCCACATACACATGTATATACATACACATCCACACACGCAAATGTACCTACCTATACATCTCAGCGTATACATATATATACACACACAGACATATACATATATACACATGTACATAACTCATACTGTCTGCCTTTATTCACTCCCATCGCCACCCCGCTACACATGAAATAGCAACCCCCTCCCCCCTCATCTGCGCGAGGTAACGCTAGGAAAAGACAACAAAGGCCACATTCGTTCACACTCAGTCTCTATCTGTCATGTAATAATGCACCGAAACCACAGCTCTCTTTCCACATCCAGGCCTCACAGAACTTTCCATGGTTTACCCCAGACGCTTCACATGCCCTGGTTCAATCCATTGACAACACATCGACCCCGGTATACCACATCGTTCCAATTCACCCTATTCCTTGCACGCTTTTCACCCTCCTGCATGATCAGGCCCCGATCACTCAAAATCTTTTCCACTCCATCTTTCCACCTCCAATTTGGTCTCCCACTTCTCCTTGTTCCCTCCACCTCTGACACATATATCCTCTTGGCCAATCTTTCCTCACTCACTCTCTCCATGTGACCAAACTTTTTCAAAACACCCTCTTCTGCTCTCTCAACCACACTCATTTTTTTTCTACCACACATCTCTCTTACCCTATTATTACTTACTCGACCAAGCCACCTCACACCACATATTGTGCTCAAACATCTCATTTCCAGCACATCCACCTTCCTCCGCACAACTTTATCCATAGCCCACGCCTCGCAACCATATAACAGTGTTGGGACCACTATTCCTTCAAATATACCCATTTTTGCTTTCCAAGATAACGTTCTCGACTTCCACACATTTTTTAACGCTCCCAGAACTTTCGCCCCCTCCCCCACCCTATGATTCACTTCCGCTTCCATGGATCCACCCGCTGCCAAATCCACTCCCATATATAAAACACTTCACTTCCTCCAGTTTTTCTCCATTCAAACTTACCGCCCAGATGACTTGTCCCTCAACCCTACTGTAGCTAATAACCTTGCTCTTATTCACATTTACTCTCAGCTTTCTTCCTTCGCACACTGTACCAGTCACCAGCTTCTGCAGTTTCTCGCATGAATCAGCCACCAGCGCTGTATCATCAGCGAACAACAACTGACTCACTTCCCAAGCTTTTTCATCCACAACAGACTGCATACTTGCCCCTCTTTCCAAAACTCTTGCATTCACCTCCCTAACAACCCCATTCATAAACAAATTCAAAAACCATGGAGACATCACGCACCTCTATCGGAAACCAGCATTCACTGAGAACCAATCACTTTCCTCTCTTCCTACACGTACACATGCCTTACACCCTCGATAAAAACTTTTCAGTGCTTCTAACAACTTCCCTCCCACACCATATATTCTTAATACCTTCCATAGAGCATCTCTATCAACTCTATCATATGCCTTCTCCAGATCCATAAATGATACATACAAATCCATTTGTGTCTCTTAAGTATTTCTCACATACATTCTTCAAAGCAAACACCTGATCCACACATCTTCTACCACTTCTGAAACCACACTTCTCTTCCCCAATCTGATGCTCTGTACATGCCTTTACCCTCTCAATCAATACTCTCCCATATAATTTCCCAGGAACACTCAACAAACTTATACCTCTGTAATTTAAGCACTCACTCTTACCCCTTTGCCTTTCTACAATGGCACTGTGCAAGCATACCGCCAATCCTCAGGCACCTCACCATGAGTCACACATACATTAAATAACCTTACCAACCAGTCAACAATACAGTCACCCCCCCTTTTTTAATAAATTCCACTGCAGTACCATCCAAACCTGCTGCCTTGCCGGCTTTCATCCTCCGCAAAGCTTTTACTACCTCTTCTCTGTTTACCAAGTCATTCTCCCTAACCCTCTCACTTTGCACACCACCTCGACCAAAACACCCTATATCTGCTACTCTATCATATATATATATATATATATATATATATATATATATATATATATATATATATATATATATATATATGTATATATATATTTATATTTATATACTTTCATAGAACACTTAATACCCTCCAGTAGCAAGGATTCGAACCCAGGACTTTTGTGTGGTATTCGGGAATGCCATTCGCTAGGGTACAATTGTCCCCAACAGGGAAATGTCTATTCGATTACATGCAATTGAATACCCTTCATCTCACTTTTATGAGGAACAGGATCTACAGTCAAATCCTTTCCGGTTTACATTACCGGTAAGTACATTTTACAGAACCGTACTTTACAAACGTAAAGGTAAATTAACTCGAATATAATGGAAAAGAACCCGCATTTTCATAGAACACATAATGCCCTCCAACAGCCAAGATTCAAACCCAGGACTTTTTGCATGGTATTCGGGAATGGCATCTGCTTGGCTATGATTGCCCCTAATAGTGAAATGACTATTCATTTACATGTAATCGAATACGCTTCGTCTCACATGCATGAGCAATGGGGTTTGAACTGATCAAATCCCATCAGGCTCACATTACCAGCTGTTAGCATTTTACAGAATCTTACTTTACAGACAAGGAGGTATATGAAAGAATACAGTGCATATGATCGTGCACTTTTATAACACACATGATAGCCTCCAACAGCTAGGATTCGAACTCAGAATCTTTTGCATGGTATTCGGGAACGCTGAGCTAAGCCATGATCGCCCCAAATTTGGAAATAATTATTCAGTTACATGTAATCGAATATGCTTCATCTCACATATATGAGCACTGAAGCCTACACTGGTCACATCCCATTAGGCTCACAGTACCAGCAATCAGCATTTTACAGAGCCTTACTCTACAAACGCTGAGGTATGTGTACACGAATATAGTGCGTATGAACGCACACTTTCATAGAACATATAATACCCTCCAACAGCCAGGATTCGAACCCAGAATACTTATGGCTCGGCTACGATCGCCCCTAATAGGGAAATGAGAATTTAATAACATCTAATCGAATACCTTTCGTCTCACATCCATGAGCATCGGCGTCCGCACCATTTAAATCCCATCAGGCTCACGTTACCAGCACTTAGCACTTTACAGAACCTTACTGTACAGATATGGAGGTATATGAACATGGATATAGTGCATACGAACGCGCACTTTCATAGAACACTTTCACCTCCCAAAAATTCGTACTTTCCCTTGTCTTTTCTTTTTACAATTTATAATTCTTTCTATATTTCTGCTAAAGTCCGGCCTTAATGTGGGCTTGTGTCCGTGACTGGAGCCTTTAATATAAAAAAGATTAAAAATGATCCATTGACTGCATGTTTACATGTAAGAAAATCTACATTTTGAACACACCAATACAAGATTGGTAAAAAGTAAAACTCTCATACAATCAGAATTTAGTTGTGATGTTCAATATAGGATGTATAAGTTCCTCCGTCTAGCACCACAGTGGAAGTCATGTGAGCCCCGTGTTATCCTAGCCCTAACATCCTTCCGTCTTGGTGGTGGTAATAGCTCACGATGTCGTGGTGTTTCCAACCAATCATACCCAAACTTGAGGCAAGGTCCTCATGCCTCAGGGTAAGTGTAGTTTGGTGAAACATGTGGAGGGCATCATGGCGGTACCCAGAGTTGCAGCTTCCTGCTGTTTTCATGTGTGTGCGTTGAATCTCTTTTGTTTGTTTCTCCTGCTCTCGGGTGAGGCTGGCATGGAGGATTGGATAGTGTTATTCCAAGATGGGTCTGATGTATGGCATGTAAGCTTTAATCAATTCTTGTGGTGTTGCATTCAATTTTTTGAGGGTTTGGTTGCCCTTGAGGTGATACTAATGACATGATTTTGTCAGGAGAGGTTGTTAGAGATGGTGACCCTTGCTAGTTTACAGTTGTTCACCACTGGGATGCTGGTGTCTCCTATGGATAGGTCTGGGTACAGTAGGGTTTTTGTGTTGGTGAATATGATCGTAACTTGGTATTTTTGTATGTTGATGACCAAGTTGTTTTCTAAGGCCTAAGTATGGACATCTTGGGTGGCTTGTTGTTGGGTACTTTTTGTGTTTATTTCCATTGGGGATGTTTCATAGATGATGGGCTCATCAGTATACTTAAGATGTCTATGGCAGTCCCTCGCAGCACCGTTGATCATTGCCAGGAAGGCAATGGGTCCACACATAGTGCCCTGAGGCACACCACACGTTATTCTGCTCCGCTCACAAAGCCTCCCTGAGGGACCACAAACTCTGTAGCTGACCGTTGAGGAAGCTGCAGACAAAGTGAAGTGTGGGTCACAGTCCTAGCTCCGGGTTTAGTGGTGTATAAGATCAAAGCTTTTTGAAAAGTCCTACATGACCAACGAAAATAACTTCCCGAGTTTGTTAAGGTCAGTTAACGTCATGAAAGAGACGGACAAGGGAATGCGTGATAGAGCATTTTTACATGTTACCATATTGTCGTGGGTCACTATGGGGAAGAATGTTGGCCATGATCATTGGTGCTACACAACTTTCAAGGGTCTAGCTAATGGTGTGAGTGAGGCTGATTGATCAGAGTTCATCTATTGTAATAGATTTAGGATTCTTAGGTACTTCGATGATGGTAGCTTGATGCCAGAGTGAAGACACATGTCCTTCCTTAAGAGACCTATTGTATATGTGGATGAGAGGTATGCTTAGTTTAGTCGTAAACTTCTTGATTAGTTTCTGACTGGCCAAAGGTTAGCTTGGTTGGGTAAATAGTGAAGGTCCTTACCTAATTTTTCCTAGATCTCTCATGCTTGCGGGAGAAATTACACAATCCATTTAGAATTGTAGAGTGACTTATGTTCGACGTAAACTCTTACTAAGTTGTTTTTCTTGTTTATTCTTTTATGTATGTTAAAAATATACTTTTTCTAAAATCTCATATTACCTCCTTTTTTCTTTCTAGTCTGCGTATTTGCCTAACTTCTCAGCAACTTGCTGACGATTTTGCTGACCGTTTTGTTGCTGACCTGAAGAAGGCTATCAAGGAAATTCAAGTCAGTCCTGGGGCCAAAATAGGCATTGTAAGTGTTGTGTATTTTTTTATAGTACATTTGATTGCTCTCTTGTTTCCTAGGACATAAATGATGAGAACATGATGTATGCTGAAGATTCTGTTGAAACGGAGAAAAAAAATTGAGTGATCATTTGTGATGAAAATCTCCAGGAGCTGTTTATCCTGTACTAATGTGTGTTTTAAACTATATAACATTGAAATAAGCAGCAATTTGCGAACACCTGAGAAGGATTTTCTGAAAAACCAATCTAGAATTAGGTTACAGCAAGGTACATTATAAGGATACATTATGGAGATACAGTGTAGTGAAATGAATGTTAGAATGCTAATCTTTATTGAAAGCTTACTTTAGTTGGAAGCTGATTAAAAAGAAGTATGGTTTCCAGCTGACCTGAATGAATGAAAGACATTATGAATTACTGAGACATGACACTCTTGTATGTATGTATGTATGTATGTATGTATGTATGTATGTATGTATGCTGTATGATAAGGAAAGGCGTATGTGCTGTACATTGACAGAATTTTTTGAGAAATTCTTAGAATTTAGGATCCTCCAATGGTTTTGCACAGAAGGATTTGAAATGTGAAGGTATTACAATGTATGAATTGCAGAATTTTGGGATCTTTGATTTACTAATCTCCTCTGGAAATTAGATTGAAATCACTTTTCACCATCAGATAGGGCTACCTTTTTCGTAGTTTTAATTGAAGACTATGTTTTCAAACAGACGGAAACGTTAGATAGTGAGTGCCATATAGTGGGAAGGTGTTCAAGTTAAGAACGGGAATAATTGAATCTGTTATCCATGATACCTTTTGTAGTCAGAGGGAATAATCATAAGAAATGTTGAGTTACTATAGTGTGGGATGAAAGCTTTCCGGCAACTGTTTCCATGAAGACAGCAGACTATAGGTCACAAGGAACAGTATGAAAATAAGTGACTGGTTCAAGGCTAGAGCTGAATCGGGATAAGTATCTTCAGAAAGGAAGGCATGGGTAGGACAGATAGTGAGAGACCTGTCGGTCTGTGACAAGGTTATATGCTAAAAATTAGGCTTAACATAACAGTATTGCGGTTGAATCTATAAAGGAATGGGGCGACTGTATTGTTGATTGGTTGGCAATAATATTCAGTATATGTATGGATCATGGTGAGGTGTATATTGCCACTGTATAAAGGCAAGGGGAATAAAGATGAGCCTTCAGACGACAGAGGTATACATTTGTTGAGTAAACCTGGTAAGTTGTATGGGAGGATATTGATGGAGAGGATGAAGGTATGTACTGAGCATCAGAATGGGGAGAAGCATTGTGGTTTCAGAAGTAGTAGAGGATGCGTGGATGAAGTGTTTGCTTTAAAGAATGTGTATGATAAATATTGAGGAAAACATATGGATTTGAATGTGTCATTTATGGATCTGGGAAATGCATGTGATTTGGTTGGTAAAGATGCTTTGTGGGAGGTCTGAAGAATATATGGTGTGAGAGGTAAGCTGCTAGAAGCCGTAGGAAGTTTTATGAAGGGTTTTAAGGCATGTGTACGGGTACGAAGAGAGTAGAGAGAATGGTTCCAACTGAAGGTTGGTCTGTGACAAGGCTGTGTGATTGTTTAATTTGTTTATGGTTAGGTTGGAGGGAGATAAATGCAAGAGTCTTGGAGAATGGGTTGAGGATGCCGTCTTTGGTGGATGAGAGGGCCTGGGAAGGGAGTCAGTTGTTGTTTTCTGATAATACAACACTGGTTGTTGGTTTAAGTGAGAAACTGCAGAAGTTGGTGCTTGAGTGTGGAAGAGTGTGTGAAAGGATAAAGTTGAGTGAATGTGAATAAAAGCAAGGTTATTAAGCTGAGTGACACACAAGCTGGGTAACTACACAAGCTGAGTAATACCTTCACAAGCTGGATAACTACACAAGCTGGGTAACACCTACACCAGCTGCTGAACACCTACACAAGCTGGATAACACCTACACAAGCTAGTTAACACCTACACAAGCTGGGTAAGACCTACACAAGCTGGGTAAGACCTACACCAGCTGGGTAACTACATAAGCTGAGTAACACCTATACAAGCTGGGTAACACCTACACAAGCTGGATAACACCTACACAAGCTGGTTAACACCTACACAAGCTGGGTAAGACCTACACAAGCTGGGTAACTACATAAGCTGAGTAACACCTATACTAGCTGGGTAACACCTACACAAGCTGGGTAGAATATATACAAGCTGGGTAACTACAGAAGCTTAGTAACACCTATACAAGCTGGGTAACACCTACACAAGCTGGGAAACTATACAAGCTGGGAAACTGCACAAGATGGGAAACTACACTAGCTGGGTAACACCTACACAAGATAAGTAACTACACGAGCTAGGTAGCACCTACACAAGCTGGTTAACACCTACCCAACCAGGGTAACACATACACATACTGGGTTACTACACAAGCTGGGCAACGCTTGCACAAGCTGGGTAACTACACAAGCTGAGTAACACATACACAAGCTAGGCAACTACACAAGCTGTGTAACACTTACACAAGCTGGGTAACTACACGCTGGGTAACACCTACATAAACTGGGTAACACCTACCCAAGCTGGATAACTACACAAGCTGAGTAACACAAGCTGGGTAACTACACAAGCTTGCAACACCTACACAAGCTAGGTAACTGCACAAGCTGGGTAACACCTACACAAACTAGGTAACTCCTACACAAGCTGGGTAACTACACAAGCTATATAGCACCTACACAAGCTGAATAACTACACAAGCTGAGTAACACAAGCTGGGTAATTTTACAAGCTGGGTAAGACCTACACAAGGTAGGTAACTGCACAAGCTGGGTAACACCTACACTGAATGGGTAACTACACAAGCTGGGTAACACCTACACAAGCTGGGTAAGACCTACACAAGCTGAGTAACGCCTACACAAGTGGGTAACTACACAAGCTTGGTAACACCTGCACAGGCTGGGTAACTACACAAGCTGGGTAACACCTGTACTATTCGGGTAACTACACAAGGTGGGTAACTTCTACACAAGCTGGGTAACACTTATACAATTCGGGTAACTACACAAGGTGGGTAACATCTACACAAGGTGGGTAACATCTACACAAGGTGGGTAACATCTACACAAGCTGGGTAACTACACAAGCTGGGTAACACCTACACAAGGTGGGTAACTACACAAGCTGAGTAACACAAGCTGGGTAACTATAAAAGCTGGGTAACTACACAAGCTGAGTAACACACAAGCTGGGTAACTACACAAGCTTGGTAACACCTACACAAGTTGGGCAACACAAGCTGGGTAACACCTACACAACTGGGTAACTACACAAACTGAGTAACACATAAGCTTGGTAACACCTACACAAGTTGGGCAACACAAGCTGGGTAACACCTACACAACTGGGTAACTACACAAACTGAGTAACACACAAGCTTGGTAACACTTACACAAGCTACGTAACACCTACACAAGCTTGGTAACACCTACACAAGCTAGGTAACACCAACACAAGCTGGGGAACTGCACAAGCTGTGTAACACCTACACATGCTGGGTAACACCTACACAAGCTGGGTAACTACAGAAGCAGAGTAACACATAAGCTGGGTAACTACGCAAGCTTGGTAACACCTACACAAGCTGGGTAACACCTACACAAGCTGGGTAACTGCACAAGCTGTGTAACACCTACACATGCTGGGTAACACCTACACAAGCAGGGTAACGACAGAAGCTGAGTAAAACATAAGCTGGGTGACTACACAAGCTGGGTAACACCTACACAAACTGGGTAACTACACAAGCTGGGTAACACCTTGAGCTGGGTAATACCTATACAAGTTGGGTAACTCCTACTTAAGCTGGGTAATACCTACACAAGCTGTTTAACACCTACACAGGCTGAGTAAAACATAAGCTGGGTAACACAAGCTGGGTAACACCTACACAAACTGGGTAACTACACAAGCTGGGTAACTATACAAGCTGGGTGACGACACAAGCTGTTTAACAACTACACAAGCTGTGTAGCTACACAAGCTGGGTAGCACCTACACAAGCTGGGTAACTACACAAGCTGGGTAACACCTACACAAACTGGGTAACTACACAAGCTGGGTAACACCTTGAGCTGGGTAATACCTATACAAGTTGGGTAACTCCTACTTAAGCTGGGTAATACCTACACAAGCTGTTTAACACCTACACAGGCTGAGTAAAACATAAGCTGGGTAACACAAGCTGGGTAACACCTACACAAACTGGGTAACTACACAAGCTGGGTAACTATACAAGCTGGGTGACGACACAAGCTGTTTAACAACTACACAAGCTGTGTAGCTACACAAGCTGGGTAGCACCTACACAAGCTGGGTAACTACACAAGCTGGGTAACACCTACACAAGCTGGGTAACTACACAAGATGAGTAACAGACAAGCTGGGTAAGTATACAAGCTGAGTAACACCTAAGCTGGGTAACTATATAACCTGGGTAACACGTGCACATGCTGGGTAACACTTAAACAAGCTGGATAACTACACATGCTGTGTAACACCTACACAAGCTGGGTAACACATAAGCTGGGTAACTACACAAGCTGGGTAACACCTACACAGACTGTGTAACTACACAAGCTGGGTAACACCTACACAATGTGGGTAACACCTACTTAAGCTGGGTAACACCTACACAAGGTGGGTAACACCTGCTTAAGCTGGGTAATACCTACACAAACTGTTTAACACCTACACAAGCTGGGTAACACCTACATAAGCTGGGTAACATCTACATAAGCTGGGTAACTACACAAGCTGTGTAACACCTAAACAAGCTGGGTAACACCCACACAAGCTAGGTAACTACACAAGTGGAGTAACGCACAAGCTGGGTAACACCTACACAAGTTGGGTAACACCTACAGAAGCTGGGTAACTACACAAGCGGTGTAACACACAAGCTGGGTAACACCTACTCAAGCTGGGTAAGTTTCTCCTTGCAAGTCCACAGTACACTACCGACCCAAGATGTTCCAGGAAAGTGGTACATCAGCTGTGTACACTTGTCAGGATGGATGTTTAATTGGTTCACGTTCACCATGTTATCGTGCACTATATTTCAGAACAACCAGTGTCAATAAGAGCATTAACAGAAATCCCGTTGATTTTCGAAGGGCGTACGGATTATGAAGGCCGCGGAATGTTTCGAGTTGAAGGGACTATTTGACTGATCGACTTACTGCGGCAGTGCCGTTGTAACCACAGAAGAAGCAAAGAGATCCACTGGTTGTAGCAGGAGAAACTCCATGACTAAGTAGTTGGGGTACTGCAGCGTTATTGGTGTAGATGTAGCTTGAGGCAGAATGTTTCTGGACCATTTCCAGGTTGCAGGCCTGCTCATACGCACTCTCTAAGTTTAGAATTTTGTTTTCTAGTTGTCGCTGAGGTATTAGGTCCAAGGCTAGCCCTTTGAAAAAAAAGCCATCTCTAAAATACTTGTAACATACCTCCACTGCCGTCACAACTTTAAATTGACATTCATCGCCTGAAGAAACTGATCATGAGACTCGTCTGGTTCTTGTGTACGAGTGGCAGGAACATGTCGGGTGAATATTTCATTTTTGGGTTTTACACACAACGTTGTCAAGACCTTCTCAGCTTTTTGATACGTATCACAGTGTGTTATGTAGTCCTGCACTGGTGGAGCAGTGTGAGTGAGGTATATCCTCCGCGGGAGAAGTTTTCTGCACTGGCACAGCCAAGTTATAAACGTCTTGAGCCAGTGGTTCCATGTGGTCCTCAGCAGCTGAGGCTTCAAAGTCGTCAGGGCGAAGAAACCGCTCCATGACCTCCTAGAAACTGTTTGTGCAATAAATTGAAGCAAACCATCTGGATAACAGGACTTGTGGTTGTATAGCACAGCAGTTACATCCTGTAACAAAATTTGCACTCATGCTCCAGTCTAGTTATACATCTAACAGACAAACTAGTATAAAGAAAACCTTATCCACAATTCTTATTCATCTGTGAGAACGGCAAAACATAACATCCACAAGGAGACACATAAGTAAAAGGAGAGTAACAGGGAGCCCTAACGTAAACGGTTGATGAGGGATTTCAAATGTAAAGCCGTAACAGTTTGCAATTTCGCATATTACCACAATTAACTTTGATAATTTCACAGATATGTCAACTTTACTAGATATAACCTATCTTTCAAACATCTTACTTCGTACATAAAAAAACGCAATATATGAATGTCCATCATATTTCTTAAGGCTCCAAAGTTTGAAACCATGGCTTTAAGGAATTGAATTAAAGGCTTTAAGATTTTCCCACAGATTTCTTAAATAACATTGCTGTCTATTCAAAATGCATGAAAAATTTCTCAGTATCATCCCCATTCAAAGTAGGTGTGAGTTTCAAATGAAGGTTACCGTTAGTAAATGATTTAGCTCTAGCAAGTTTGGAGTTTCTCCTTTCCTGTTCAAAACCTAATTCTTGTTACTTTAGTGCCGACACATGCTGTATCAGAGCAAGTTTATTCTCTCCTTCTGCCTCATACTTTTTTCTCATAGCCAAATCTGTGCTTCTTCCCTTTCTCCCATTTCTCTCTTTCTGATTTTTAAGCATTTTGTACATATCTTAGATAGTCTACATGTTGACATTTTTATAGGTCAGCTGTAGAATCAATTTTTTTTTTTCAGTGACCGCCTGATATGGCAACCTGATCATTAAAGATGAAAATAAGTTTGAGGAAATTATTAAGAAAGTTTGGAAGTCGTGTTCAAACTGTAAAACATTAGATATGCTGTATCAGAATTGTGCAATGAAGCAGGTGAGATCATGCAAGATGCAATACATCCCATACACTGAGACTATGCCCTTACACTGAGAATCCCCTAAATGATATCAAATAGTTATATACTCTTATGCAAATTCAGTAAGTTATTATCCAACTTCCTTTCTTCTTGGATTGATAAGCAGAGAATACATAAACACCCACTAAATATTTTAACAAATTGGCCAAGATTGGCAGCATGCTTCAAAACATGAAACAAATTCTATACATCATATACATCATATACACGAAAGAATACACAGTAGAAAGCATGCTTGGAATTGGGAGTTTAGAAGCATGAAGCGCTAAATGTTACTGGTTTCTTTTTGAGTTACAACGTCAGTGAAAAGTCACCTTTGGCTGTATCACTGGGAGTACAGTCTCATCAAAGAACTTCTCATCCGAAAGGAGTATACATTTCTCTGCTACTAGAAGTATTGCAGCCTTGGCCTGCAAGAACCTGTACAAAGTTCCTGGATAACACCAAGACTCTTTTAGAGGGATTGATCTTAGAGATATAACAAATAGATAAATATTTATCAAAGCAGCAGGATTACAGAGAAAGACAACTTGATGACAATCTGCTGGAAAATCTATCGGAAACAGACGCTCCTACTTTCTAGTAAGTTGTTTCAAGTGTAGTGCATGTAAATGCTCTTGAATGTAACCCGTTTATAACATGGGATTTCACCCACATGAGGTTACATTACTAGTGCAAGTCCTTTTGGCAAAATTGTCTCTTTGTCAGTGTGTGAAAGAGTACAATCTCGTCAAAGAACTTTTCACTCCTGCTAAAGTGATTGTAGTACAGTCTCAGAGGAGCAGGGGCCCCATAACTTGGATCCTGAATTATAGAAAGCTAAGCGGGGCGCTGGGTGGAATGTATGGTGTCTCCCTGTAAGGATGTCTAATCCTTATAGGAATATGTTCTCCACTTTTATCGATCACTGTGTTCTACCGTGATTAGAAATGTATACATATAGACTGCTCTTTTAACACATGACCTTTCTTTTGTTTTCTAGAAGGATAAAACCTGTCACCAGAAATGTGTACAATAAAATGTTTTGATATATACTTTTGATATATCAAACAACGACTTTTGGTTTACAGGAGAAGGTGCATGGCAGTGTGGCAGGAATGCTAGACAAAGCTATGGTGAGGGACACTACAAAGATTTTCCTCAGCCGCTGCTATGAGGCTGAACCAACTGAAGACGACCAACCAACTAATGAGACAGAGAACATGGCTGCAGAGGAAACTACAAAAGGAATATAAAACTTACAGGAATCTGCACTGATAAGTGATTTTAATCACTGTTTTATTGAATGTAACTTTGTGGTTGCTATTAATCATTAAATCACGAACTCAGTGCGGCTTGCTTTAAGTTACAATATCCTCATAGGTGTAACTGATAATGTCTAACAATAATTGAAACCACTTACTTTAGTAATCTAACTAGGATTTACTCAAAACTATTGTACTCACATAAGAAATGTCAGTTATGTCCTGCCCACTTTTACACAGAGGCTTGTGATTGGTTTTAGTCAAATTACAGCTTTTTTTTTGCATACTTGATGAATTATATAATTTTTTGATTAACAGTGATAGTCATGTTAGTACAGAAACTATGCTAGGTTATTCAGCATTACATAGCAACAAAAGAATTTTATGCCTTAATCAACTCAAAAGATAACGTATTTGTAAAATGATTCATAAATACTAAAAAAGATTTAGTGGCAGATTCCTGCAAAGGAGTCGGTATTAGAATTTTATGCAACCTTTGATAATCATTTTACAAATGTGCTGACTTTAAGTTGATTAACTCACAATTATATAATTGCAATCGGTATCATTTCTGTAACTGTATGACTGTTGTGTTACCTCAAAAACGGCATAAATCATTAAATGTGTACAGAGTTGTAATTTGACGTATTAGCACCCATCGGCTCTATTGCCAATCACAAGCCTTTGAGTTGAAGTGAGTGGGGCTTATTTGACATTTCTTATGTGAATGGCGTATAGTAATTAAGGAAACTTTCTTTAGTCCACAATTGAAAAAATAATATATCTTAGATTTCGTATTATTATGAATGATATTCACAATTAACATTAATCTTTTGTGCTAGATAAGATCTATGCTGGATGTTGATGAAGTTCCATTGATTTCACAACCTTGTATTCTTAATGTATAAACTGACCCATGATCCCCTCACATAGAACTCTTCACACCTTTGGCACTTTTACTGTCGACGTGGCAGATAATTCTAAATATCAGTCGATCAGTCCTCACCATTTGGCGTCCTAGCTTCATCTGTTCGTTGTATATCAACTGACTGTTATATTTCTCTCTTGTGTCTCTCCTGATGATGTGATTATTACACGAAAGTGCACTTGGGATCCTTTCCAATATATATGTGTGTGTGGACGTATTGTATATACATGTGTATGTGGGTGGGTTGGGCCATTCTTTCGTCTGTTTCCTTGCGCTGCCTCGCTAACGCGGGAGACAGCGACATAGTATGATAATAAAAAATCATATATATATATATATATATATATATATATATATATATATATATATATATATATATATATATATATATATATATATATATATATATATATAAAAGCTTTGCGGAAGATGAAAGCCGGCAAGGCAGCAGGTTTGGATGGTATTGCAGTGGAATTTATTAAAAAAGGGGGTGACTGTATTGTTGACTGGTTGGTAACGTTATTTAATGTATGTATGATTCATGGTGAGGTGCCTGAGGATTGGCGGAATGCGTGCATAGTGCCATTGTACAAAGACAAAGGGGATAAGAGTGAGTGCTCAAATTACAGAGGTATAAGTTTGTTGAGTATTCCTGGTAAATTATATGGGAGGGTATTGATTGAGAGGGTGAAGGCATGTACGGAGCATCAGACTGGGGAAGAGCAGTGTGGTTTCAGAAGTGGTAGAGGATGTGTGGATCAGGTGTTTGCTTTGAAGAATGTATGTGAGAAATACTTAGAAAAGCAAATGGATTTGCTTGTAGCATTTATGGATCTGGAGAAGGCATATGATAGAGTTGATAGAGATGCTCTGTGGAAGGTACTAAGAATATATGGTGTGGGAGGCAAGTTGTTAGAACCAGTGAAAAGTTTTTATCGAGGATGTAAGGCATGTGTACGTGTAGGAAGAGAGGAAAGTGATTGGTTCTCAGTGAATGTAGGTTTGCGGCAGGGGTGTGTGATTTCTCCATGGTTGTTTAATTTGTTTATGGATGGGGTTGTTAGGGAGGTGAATGCAAGAGTTTTGGAAAGAGGGGCAAGTATGAAGTTTGTTGGGGATGAGAGAGCTTGGGAAGTGAGTCAGTTGTTGTTCGCTGATGATACAGCGCTGGTAGCTGATTCATGTGAGAAACTGCAGAAGCTGGTGACTGAGTTTGGTAAAGTGTGTGAAAGAAGAAAGTTAAGAGTAAATGTGAATAAGAGCAAGGTTATTAGGTACAGTAGCTTTGAGGGTCAAGTCAATTGGGAGGTAAGTTTGAATGGAGAAAAACTGGAGGAAGTAAAGTGTTTTAGATATCTGGGAGTGATCGGGGCCTGAACATGCAGGAGGGTGAAAGGCGTGCAAGGAATAGAGTGAATTGGAACGATGTGGTATACCGGGGTCGACGTGCTGTCAATGGATTGAATTAGGGCATGTGAAACGTCTGGGGTAAACCATGGAAAGTTGTGTGGGGCCTGGATGTGGAAAGGGAGCCGTGGTTTCGGGCATTATTGCATGACATCTAGAGATTGAGTGTGAACGAATGGGGCCTTTGTTGTCTTTTCCTAGCGCTACCTCGCATACATGTGGGGGAAGGGGGATGTTATTCCATGTGTGGCGAGGTGGCGATGGGAATGAATAAAGGCAGACAGTGTGAATTGTGTGCATGTGTATATATGTATGTGTCTGTGTGTGTATATATATGTGTACATTGAGATGTATGGGTATGTATATTTGCTTGTTAGGACGTGTATGTATATACATGTGTATGGGGGAGGGTTGGGCCATTTCTTTCGTCTGTTTCCTTGCGCTACCTCGCAAACGCGGGAGACAGCGACAAAGCGAAATAATAATAATAAAATGATAATAATATATATATATATATATATATATATATATATATATATATATATATTTTTTTTTTTTTTTTATACTTTGTCGCTGTCTCCCGCGTTTGCGAGGTAGCGCAAGGAAACAGACGAAAGAAATGGCCCAACCCACCCCCATACCCATGTACATACACACGTCCACATACGCAAATATACATACCTACACAGCTTTCCATGGTTTACCCCAGACGCTTCACATGCCTTGATTCAATCCACTGACAGCACGTCAACCCCTGTATACCACATCGCTCCAATTCACTCTATTCCTTGCCCTACTTTCACCCTCCTGCATGTTCAGGCCCCGATCACACAAAATCTTTTTCACTCCATCTTTCCACCTCCAATTTGGTCTCCCTCTTCTCCTCGTTCCCTCCACCTCCGACACATATATCCTCTTGGTCAATCTTTCCTCACTCATTCTCTCCATGTGCCCAAACCATTTCAAAACACCCTCTTCTGCTCTCTCAACCACGCTCTTTTTATTTCCACACATCTCTCTTACCCTTACGTTACTTACTCGATCAAACCACCTCACACCACACATTGTCCTCAAACATCTCATTTCCAGCACATCCATCCTCCTGCGCACAACTCTATCCATAGCCCACGCCTCGCAACCATACAACATTGTTGGAACCACTATTCCTTCAAACATACCCATTTTTGCTTTCCGAGATAATGTTCTCGACTTCCACACATTTTTCAAGGCTCCCAAAATTTTCGCCCCCTCCCCCACCCTATGATCCACTTCCGCTTCCATGGTTCCATCCGCTGACAGATCCACTCCCAGATATCTAAAACACTTCACTTCCTCCAGTTTTTCTCCATTCAAACTCACCTCCCAATTGACTTGACCCTCAACCCTACTGTACCTAATAACCTTGCTCTTATTCACATTTACTCTTAACTTTCTTCTTTCACACACTTTACCAAACTCCGTCACCAGCTTCTGCAGTTTCTCACATGAATCAGCCACCAGCGCTGTATCATCAGCGAACAACAACTGACTCACTTCCCAAGCTCTCTCATCCCCAACAGACTTCATACTTGCCCCTCTTTCCAAAACTCTTGCATTCACCTCCCTAACAACCCCATCCATATATATATATATATATATATATATATATATATATATATATATATATATATATATATATATATATATATATTGGATTATGTGTTAATTGATAGGCGCGTGGAGAAGAGACTTTTGGATGTTAGTATGGTGAGAGGGGCAACTGGAGGTTTTCAGGAAAGAGAATGTTGGGGTGAAGAGAGTGAAGTGAGCTTGGAAAGGAGACTTGTACCAAGAGAGATTATGTCCAGAATGGAAAAAGGTGAGAGCAAATGACGTAAGGGGAGTGGGGGAGGAATTGGAGGTATTTAGGGAAGCAGTGATGGCTTGCGCAAAAGATGCTTGTGGCATGAGAAAGGTAGGAGGTGGGCAGATTAGAAAGGGTAGTGAGATGAAGAAGTAAGAATTTTAGTGAAAGAAGATAGAGCCGTTTGGACGATTTTTGGGAGATGTATATAAGAAAGCGGCAGTAGGTGAAGATAAAGGTGCAAGATGTGAAAAAGAGGGCAAATGAGAGTTGGGGTAAGAGAGTATTTTAGATTTTAGGGAAAGACAAAAGATGTTCTGGAAGGACGTAAATAAAGTGCATAAGATGAGAGCAAATGGGAACATCGGTGAAGGGGGCTAATGAGGAGGCAATAACGAGTAGTGGTGAAGTAAGAATGATGAGTGAGTATTTTGAAGTTTTGTTTAATGATAGAGTGGCAGATATAGGGTGTTTTGGTCGAGGTGGTGTGCAAAGTGAGAGGGTTAGGGAAAATGATTTGGTAAACAGAGAAGAGGTAGTGAAAGCTTTGCGAAAGATGAAAGCCGGCAAGGCGGCGGGTTTGGATGGTATTGCAGTGGAATTTATTGAAAAAGGAGGATTAGCGGAATGCATGCATAGTGCCATTGTACAATGGGAAAGGGGATAAAGGTGAGTGTACAAATTACAGAGGTATATGTTTGTTTGAGTATTTCTGGGAAATCAAACGGGAAGGTATTGATTCAGAGGGTGAAGGCATGTACAGAGCATCAGTGGGGTTTCAGAAGTGGTAGAGGATGTGTGGATCAATTGTTTGCTTTGAAGAATGTATGTGAGAAATACTTAGAAAAACAAATGGATTTGCATGTAGCATTTATGGATCTGGAGAAGGCATATGATATTGATAGAGATGCTCTGTGGATGGTGTTAAGAGTATATGGTGTGTAAGTTGCTTGAAGCAGTGTACGACTTGGAAGAGAGGAAAGTGTTTGGTTCCCGGTGAATGTCGGTTTGCGGCAGGGGTGCGCGATGTCTCTATGGTTCATTAATTTGTTTGCGAATGGGGTTGTTAGGGAGGTGAATGCAAGAGTTTTGGAGAGAGGAGTAAGTATGCAGTCTGTTGTGGATGAGAGCTTGGGAAGTGAGTCAGTTGTTCGCTGATGATACAGCGCCGGTTGTTGATTCGGGTGAGAAACTGCAGAAGTTGGTGACTGAGTTTAGTAAAGTATGTGAATGAAGATAGCTGAGAGTAGATGTGAATAAGAGCAAGGTTATTAGGTACAGTAGGGTTGAGGGGCAAGTTAATTTGGAGGTAAGTTTGAATGGAGAAAAACTGGAGGAAGTGAAGTGTTTTAGATATCTAGGAGTGGATTTGGCAGCGGATGGAACCATGGGAGCGGAAGTGAGTAACAACGTGGGGGAGGAGGCGAAGGTACTGGGTGCGTTGAAGATTGTGTGGAAGGCGAGAGCTTTATCTCGGAGAGCAAAAATGGGTATGTTTGAAGGAATAGTGGTTCCAACAATGTTATATGGTTGTGAGAATGGGCTGTAGATAGGGTTGTGTGGAGGAGGGTGGATGTGTTGGAAATGAGATGTTTGAAGACAATATGTGGTGTGAGGTGGTTGATCGAGTAAGTAATGAAAGGATAAGAGAATGAGTGTGAACGAATATGGCCTTTGTTGTCTTTTCCTAGTGTTACCTCGCGCGCGCGAGAGGCAAGTGGGGTTTCATGTGTGGCCGGGTGGCGACGGGAATGGACGGGGGCAGCAAGTATGAGTGTGTACATGTGTATATATGTGTATGTCTGTGTATGTATATGTATGCGGTGAAATATATAGGTATGTATATGTGCGTGTGTGGGCGTTTATGTATATACATGTGTATGTGGGTGGATTGGGCCATTCTTTCGTCTGTTCCCTTGCGCTACATCGCAAACGCGGGAGACAGCCAATTAGTATAATAAACAAATAGAATATATATATATATATATATATATATATATATATATATATATATATATATATATATATATATATATATATATATATATATATATATGTTTCTTTTTCTTTCATACTATTCGCCATTTCCCGCGTCAGCGAGGTAGCGTTAAGAACAGAGGACTGGGCCTTTGAGGGAATATCCTCACCTGGCCCCCTTCTCAGTTCCCTCTTTTGGAAAATCAAAAAAGAAAAAAAAAAGAGAGGGGAGGATTTCCAGCCCATATATATATATATATATATATATATATATATATATATATATATATATATATATATATATATATATAAATATATATATATATATATATATATATATATATATATATATATATATATATATATATATATATATATATATATATATATATCCCTGGGGATAGGGGAGAAAGAATACTTCCCACGCATTCCTCACGTGTCGTAGAAGGCGACTAAAGGGGACCGGAGCGGGGGCTAGAAACCCTCCTCTCTTTGTATTTTAACTTTCTAAACGTGGAAACAGAAGAAGGAGTCACGCGGGGAGTGCTCATCTTCCTCGAAGGCTCAGACTGGGGTGTCTAAATGTGTGTGGATGTAAACAAGATGAGAAAAAAGGAGAGTAATGTAGTATATTTGAGGAAAGGAACCTGGATGTTTTGGCTCTGAGTGGAATGAAGCTCAAGAGTAAAGGGGAAGAGTGGTTTTGGAATGTCTTGGGAGTAAAGTCAGGGGTTAGTGAGAGGACAAGAGCAAGGGAAGGAGTAGCACTACTCCTGAAACAGGAGTGGTGGGAGTATGTAATAGAGTGTAAGAAAGTAAACTCTAGATTGATATGGGTAAAACTGAAAGTGGGTGGAGAGAGATGGGTGATTATTGGTGCATATGCACCTGGGCATGAGAAGAAAGATCATGAGAGGCAAGTGTTTTGGGAGCAACTGAGTGAGTGTGTTAGTAGTTTTGATGCACGAGACCAGGTTATAGTGATGGGTGATTTGAATGCAAAGGTGAGTAATGTGGCAGTTGAGGAATAATTGGTGTGCATGGGGTGTTCAGTGCTGTAAATGGAAATGGTGAAGAGCTTGTAGATTTCTGTGCTTAAAAAGGACTGGTGATTGGGAATACCTGGTTTAAAAAGAGAGATGTACATAAGTATACGTATGTAAGTGGGAGAGATGGCCAGAGAGCGTTATTAGATTACGTGTTAATTGATAGTCGTGTGATAGAGATACTTTTGGATGTTGATGTGCTGAGAGGTGCAACTGGAGGGATGTCTGATCATTATCTTGTGGAGGCGAAGGTGAAGATTTGTAGAGGTTTTCAGAAAAGAAGACAGAATGTTGGGGTGAAGAGAGCTTGGGAAGGAGACTTGTGTGAGGAAGTACCAGGAGAGACAGAGTACAGAATGGAAAAAAGTGAGAACAAAGGACGTAAGGGGAGTGGGGGAGGAATGGGATGTATTTAGGGAAGCAGTGATGGCTTGTTCAAACGATGGTTGTGGCATGAGAAGCGTGGGAGGTAGGCAGATTAGAAAGGGTAGTGAGTGGTGGGATGAGGAAGTAAGAATATTAGTGAAAGAGAAGAGAGAGGCATTTGGACGATTTCTGCAGGGAAATAATGCAAATAATTCAAATAATGCAAATAAAGAAGGAAATTGAAGGTTTGATTTATATCCTATTTGGCAGCGCCAAAGGCCATTACAGTGGAATAGCGGCATCCAGAGTGAAAGAGACAAATTGAAGATTTACTTTAAAACCCCTTTGGAGGCATCCAGAAATAGAGGAAATCCCCTTTCCTCGGCGCCAAAGGCCATTACACGGGAATAGCGGCATCCAAAGGGAAAGAGACAAATTAAGAGATTTCTTTAAAGCCCTTTTGGGGGTGCCAAAGGCCAATAGAGTGGCGTGGCGACATCCAGAAGTAAAGAGGGAGATTGAAGGATTAATTGAATACCCTTTGTTGGCGCCAAAGGACATTACAGCGGCATAGCGGCGTCCAAAGAGAAAGAAACAAATTGAAGATATACTTTAAAGTCCCTTTGTAGGTACCAAAGACCAATAGAGTGGTGTGGTGGCATCCAGAAATAAAAAGGGAAATTGAAGGTTTAATTTATATCCCATTTGGCGGGGCGAAAGGCCATTACAGGGGCATAGCGGCGTTCAAAGGGAAAGAAACAGATTGAAGGTTTACCATAAATCCCTTTTGGAGATGCCAAAGGCCAATAGAGTGGCTTGGCGGTAACTAAAACGATAGAGGGAAATTGAAGGTTTAATTTATATCCCATTTGGCGGGGCGAAAGGCCAATAGAGTGGCTAGTTGGTAACCAAAAAGATAGAGGAAATTGAACGTTTAATTTAAATCCCCTTTGGCGACGCCAATGGCCATTACAGGGGCATATCGCCATCAAGAGGGAGAGTCAAATTGAAGGTTTACTTTAAAGCCCCATTGGGGGTAACAGTAGCAAATAGAGTGGCGTTGCGGCATCTAGAAATAAAGAAGGAAATTGAAGGTTTAATTTATATCCCATATGGCGGCGCCAAAGGCCATTACAGGGGCATAGCGGCGTCCAAAGGGAAAGAAACAGATTAAAATTTACCATAAAGTTCGTTTGGAGATGCCAAAGGCCAATAGAGTGGCTTGGCGGTAACTAAAACGATAGAGGGAAATTGAAGGTTTAATTTAAATCCCCTTTGGCGGCACTAAAGGCATTATAGGGGAATAGTTGCATCCATAGGGAAAGAGACAAATTGAATGCTTACTTTAAAGCCCCTTTGGGGGTGCTAAAGGCGAATAGAGTGGCGTGGAGCCATCGAAAAATAAAGAGGGAAATTGAACGTTTTATTTAAATCCCCTTTGGCGGCGCCAAAGGCCATTACAGGGGAATAACGGTATCCAAAGGGAAAGAGAAAAATTGAAGTTTTACTTTAAAACCCCTTTGGGGTGCTAATGGCCAATCGAGTGGCTTGGTGGCATCCCAAAATAGAGGTAAATTAAAGGTTTAATTTAAAGTCCCTTTGGCGGCGCTAAAGGCCATTACAGTGGCATTGCGGCATCGAGAGGGAAGAAAGAGTCAAGTTGAAGGTTTAATTTAAAGCCCCATTGGGGATGAAAAAAGCCAATGAAGTGGCGTGGTGGCATTTAAAAATAGAGATGGAAATTGAAGGTTTGGCGGCGCGAAAGGCCATTAGAAGGGCATAGCTGCGTCCAAAGTTAAAGAAACAGATTGAAGATTTACCATAAAGATCTTTTGGGGATGCCAAAGGCTAATATCGTGGCTTGGTCTTAACTAAAACGATAGAGGGAAACAGAAGGTTTACTTTAAATCCCCTTTGGCGGCGCCAAGGGCCATTACAAGGGCAGACCGGCGTCCAGAGGGAAAGAAATAGATTGAAGGTTTACCTTAAAGCCCCTTTGGGGGTAGGAAAGGCTAATAGAGTGGCGTAGTGGCATTCAAAAATAAAAAGGGAAATTGAAGGTTTAATATAAATCCCCTTTGGCGGCGCCAAATGCCATTACAGGGGCATAACGGCATCTAAAGGGAAAAAAACAAATTGAAGGTTTACTTTAAAGCACCTTTGAGGATGGCAAAGGCCAGTAGAGTGGCGTGGCGGCATCCAAAACTAAATAGAGAAATCGAAGTTTAAATTCTAATCCCCTTTGATGGTGCCAAATGCCATTACTTGGGCATAGCGTCATCCAAAGGGAAAGTGACGAAGTTAAAGTTTACTTTAAAGCTCCTCTGGGGATGCCAAAGGCCAATAGAGTGGCGTGGAGGCATCCAATATTAAAGAGGGAAATTGAAGGTTTACTTTAAATCCCCTTTGTCTGCGCCAAATGCCATTACAGGGGCATAGCGGCATCCAAAGGGAAAGAAACAGATTGAAGGTTTACCTTAAAGCCCTTTTTGGGATGCCAAAGGCAAATAGAGGGGCTTGACGTAACCAAAAACATAGAGGGAAATTGAAGGTTTAATTCAAATCCCATTTGGCGGCGCCAAAGGCCATTACAGGGGAAATAGCTGCATCCTGAGGGAAAGAGACAAATTGGAGGTTTACTTTAAAGTCCCTTTGGGCGTGCCAAAGGCCAATAGAGTGGCGTGGAGGGATCCAAAAATAAAGAGGGAAATTGATTGTTTTATCGAAATCCCCTTTGGCGGCGCTACAGGCCATTACATGGAAATAGCGGCATCCAAAGACAAAGAGACAATGGAAGGTTTACTTTAAAGCCCGTTTGGTGGTACCAAAGGCAAATAGAGTGGCTTGAAGGCACCCAAAATAAAGAGGGAAATGGAAAGTTTGATATAAATCCCCTTTGCCGGCGCCAAAAGCCATTACAGGGGCATAGCGGCGTCCACAGGGAAAGAAGCAGATTGAAGGTTTATCTTAAATTCCCTTTGGGGTGGCAAAGGCTTATAGAGTGGCGTGACGGCAACCAAAAATAAGGTGGGAAATTGAAGGTTAAATTTAGATCTACTTTGGCGGCGCGGCATAGCGGCACCCAAAGGAAGAGTTAGGTTGGCATTGATTATAAAATTAACCATTTGTTCCCCTCTGGCCTCTGCCTGGACACTTCCCCACTGATTATGAGGAACTTTGAAATCTCCTAAAATTACTTTACGGTGAGGTATTGATTAACAAGCCAATTTGGCTCATCATTATCAAGTGCGTTGGAACTGGGGCAATATATCGAACATATGGCCTGGTATGTATTATCAAATTTTACTCTACATGCGCCAGCGTCTTGAGTAGAATTTAAAGTCACTCGTGTGTGAGGCAAATTTTCGTGTACATAGATAGCTATCCCACGATTCTCGTCTCTTCTATACGAGTGATAGCTGTCTACAACGGAACAGTCTTCTATACGAGTGATAGATGTCTACAACGGAACAGTCTTCTATACGAGTGATAGATGTCTACAACGGAACAGTCTTCTATACGAGTGATAGCTGTCTACAACGGAACAGTCTTCTATACGAGTGATAGCTGTCTACAACGGAACAGTCTTCTATACGAGTGATAGATGTCTACAACGGAACAGTCTTCTATACGAGTGATAGATGTCTACAACGGAACAGTCTTCTATACGAGTGATAGATGTCTACAACGGAACAGTCTTCTATACGAGTGATAGATGTCTACAACGGAACAGTCTTCTATACGAGTGATAGATGTCTACAACGGAACAGTCTTCTATACGAGTGATAGATGTCTACAACGGAACAGTCTTCGACTGTGCCGTTTAGAAGTGTCTCTTGTAAACAGATCAAGGCTGACCTATACAGTGCAAGCAACATTAACAAGGCAGTAACTAATAATCTTAACCTGTTATAAGGTAGTAAACCTAATAATCTTAACCTGTTATAAGGTAGTAAACCTAATACTCTTAACCTGTTATAAGGCAGTAAATCTAATGATCATGATCTAAGTTAGGAAACCTAATAATCTTGATCTGTTATAAGGCAGTAAATCTAATGATCTTAACCTGTTATAAGGCAGTAAATCTAATGATCTTAACCTGTTATAAGGCAGTAAATCTAATGATCTTAACCTGTTATAAGGCAGTAAATCTAATGATCTTAACCTGTTATAAGGCAGTAAATCTAATGATCTTAACCTGTTATAAGGCAGTAAATCTAATGATCATGATCTAAGTTAGGAAACCTAATAATCTTGATCTGTTATAAGGCAGTAAATCTAATGATCTTAACCTGTTATAAGGCAGTAAATCTAATGATCATGATCTAAGTTAGGAAACCTAATAATCTTGATCTGTTATAAGGCAGTAAATCTAATGATCTTAACCTGTTATAAGGCAGTAAATCTAATGATCTTAACCTGTTATAAGGCAGTAAATCTAATGATCTTAACCTGTTATAAGGCAGTAAATCTAATGATCTTAACCTGTTATAAGGCAGTAAATCTAATGATCTTAACCTGTTATAAGGCAGTAAATCTAATGATCATGATCTAAGTTAGGAAACCTAATAATCTTGATCTGTTATAAGATCTTAACCTGTTATAAGGCAGTAAATCTAATGATCATGATCTAAGTTAGGAAACCTAATAATCTTGATCTGTTATAAGGCAGTAAATCTAATGATCTTAACCTGTTATAAGGCAGTAAATCTAATGATCATGATCTAAGTTAGAAAACCTAATAATCTTGATCTGTTATAAGGCAGTAAATCTAATGATCTTAACCTGTTATAAGGCAGTAAATCTAATGATCATGATCTAAGTTAGGAAACCTAATAATCTTGATCTGTTATAAGGCAGTAAATCTAATGATCTTAACCTGTTATAAGGCAGTAAATCTAATGATCTTAACCTGTTATAAGGCAGTAAATCTAATGATCATGATCTAAGATAGGAAACCTAATAATCTTGATCTGTTATTAGGCAGTAAATCTAATGATCTTAACCTGTTATAAGGCAGTAAATCTAATGATCTTAACCTGTTATAAGGCAGTAAATCTAATGATCTTAACCTGTTATAAGGCAGTAAATCTAATGATCTTAACCTGTTATAAGGCAGTAAATCTAATGATCTTAACCTGTTATAAGGCAGTAAATCTAATGATCTTAACCTGTTATAAGGCAGTAAATCTAATGATCTTAACCTGTTATAAAGGCAGTAAATCTAATGATCTTAACCTGTTATAAGGCAGTAAATCTAATGATCTTAACTGTAAGGCAGTAAATCTAATGATCTTAACCTGTTATAAGGCAGTAAATCTAATGATCATGATCTAAGTTAGGAAACCTAATAATCTTGATCTGTTATAAGGCAGTAAATCTAATGATCTTAACCTGTTATAAGGCAGTAAATCTAATGATCATGATCTAAGATAGGAAACCTAATAATCTTGATCTGTTATAAGGCAGTAAATCTAATGATCTTAACCTGTTATAAGGCAGTAAATCTAATGATCTTAACCTGTTATAAGGCAGTAAATCTAATGATCTTAACCAGTTATAAGGCAGTAAATCTAATGATCTTAACCTGTTATAAGGCAGTAAATCTAATGATCTTAACCTGTTATAAGGCAGTAAATCTAATGATCTTAACCTGTTATAAGGCAGTAAATCTAATGATCTTAACCTGTTATAAGGCAGTAAATCTAATGATCTTAACCTGTTATAAGGCAGTAAATCTAATGATCATGATCTAAGATAGGAAACCTAATAATCTTGATCTGTTTAGAAATAAAAGGCAGATAAAATCTAATGATCTTGAACTCTTATAAAGCAGTAAATCTAATGATCTTTAATTGTTATAAGGCTGTATGTCCAATGATCTTGGCCTGTTACAGGGCAGAAAATCTAATGATCTTGACCTGTTATAAGCAGTAAATCTAATGATCTTAACCTGTTATAAGGCAGTAAATCTAATGATCTTAACCTGTTATAAGGCAGTAAATCTAATGATCTTAACCTGTTATAAGGCAGTAAATCTAATGATCATGATCTAAGTTAGGAAACCTAATAATCTTGATCTGTTATAAGGCAGTAAATCTAATGATCTTAACCTGTTATAAGGCAGTAAATCTAATGATCTTAATCTGTTATAAGGCAGTAAATCTAATGATCTTAACCTGTTATAAGGCAGTAAATCTAATGATCTTAACCTGTTATAAGGCAGTAAATCTAATGATCTTAACCTGTTATAAGGCAGTAAATCTAATGATCTTAACCTGTTATAAGGCAGTAAATCTAATGATCTTAACCTGTTATAAGGCAGTAAATCTAATGATCTTAACCTGGTATAAGGCAGTAAATCTAATGATCTTAACCTGTTATAAGGCAGTAAATCTAATGATCTTAACCTGTTATAAGGCAGTAAATCTAATGATCTTAACCTGTTATAAGGCAGTAAATCTAATGATCTTGAGTTATTATAAGGCAATAAGTCTTATGTTCTTGACCTGTTTTAAGGCAGTAAATTTTGCTCTGTTACAATGCAGTAAAAGGGAGAACGGGAAATATCTTATCCATCAAAGAAAACGGGAAACTTTAAGATAATTCTTAGCTATTCAAATGTGCATAATATCTGCCGCGTATAGAGTCCTTTGTTCTACTTTTTGTTGTATAAATATTATCTTTTGCTTTAGCAATGGAAGCAATATAATCTTGACATTTTGTTAAATGACAGAAGTTTCTTTATAGTTCAACGACCACAAATCTTTTTTATTTTCGTTGTTCTTATCGTGATTTAGATTTTCCTAATACTCTTACATTTCATTTCATTTCTAAATGTTATGATAAAAGGAAACAAATGATCGTGTGATATTTATTTAGCGCAATACATTATTGATATATATATATATATATATATATATATATATATATATATATATATATATATATATATATATATATATATATATATCAGGACATTTTGTTTTCATTTTATAGTAGACAGTTTGACAAACATGCATATTGACATTCACATGCAAGCACAAGCAATCATATATCTACCATGTCTTTATAGAATGTAAAAAGTATGTAAAATAATGAGCAAGTCTTTTCAAAATCTTAAAACTTAACAACCTGATATGCAAGAGTATTTCTATCTACATGGAAATATATTCAGTCATACTTGTTGAAAATGAAAAAAAAATAATATCATGAAACAAGAGAAGACACCTATTAATATTATCTGAAACATTGCCAAAATTGAAATTGAAACAATTCAAGACGCCCATGCCATTTACGATTCAACACTAATTCAGACCAGATTCAAAATCTCACTTCGGCGTTCATTCCTAGCTGATGTGTTTCTTTTTTCGTGCAAAATTTGCCTGTTTCCCAGCGGAGAGACGTGTTATGCCCTTCACGTTGCCTCTGCCGCTCATGTTCTCTCTGCCAACAATAAAACAAAACCATGTGTACAAGGATTTAACACTCATTTGCCTAGATTGAAAATTTCA
>NC_092228.1:48811180-48818680 GCF_036320965.1 Panulirus ornatus
CCCTGAAACCGGGCAGCCAAGGGTTGACCTGGTTGCGGTAGTAGAAGCAACACCTCGTCGCCCGCCTCGAACCTTCTCAAACGAGATCGTTTGTCAGGCCATATTGTCCTCCGTTCCTGAGTCTCTCTTGAATGGGCGCGAGACAAATCCTCAGCCTCACCCACTGAATCTCGTTCGGACTCCAAACTAGCACAGGAGGTATCACACAGCTTCTCCTCACTAATTTCATCCTCAGAAGACGTCCTCAAATCCTGAGTCTCTCTTGAATGGGCATGAGACAAATCCTCAGTCTCAACGGAGTCTACACCAGGGGAGAGGGTATCACACAGTTTCCTCTCGCTGGCCTCACTCTCATGAAAAGTCTTTAAGTCCACTGTCTCAACGGAGGCTCCACCAGGGGAGAGGGTATCACACAGCTTCCTCTCGCTGGTCTCAGTCGGGGGGAGAGTCTTAACTTCCTGCGTTTCAACGGAGTCTATACCAGGGGAGAGGGTATCACACAGCCTCCTCTCGCTGGTCTTCACTTCCTCCGTTTCAACGGCTATGTCCTAAGGCACACGGCCTGCCGTGCCAGCTGTCTTGGACCTGGCATCATCGTGGTTGGGGACTATCTCTGGTACTTCTTCATCAAGCTGCACTGCCTCCGTGGACTCCACCGGGCCCGTAGGCAACACCGGCATTGGGTTCATCTTCCCACCCGCTAGGTCATTGCCTAACACAAAGTCCACACCTGAGACAGGTAACCTATCTACAACCCCTATGAGAGCATGGCCCGTGAGGAGATCTGTTTCTACCCTCACATCGACTAGTGGAGCTTCCTTGGGACCCGACAGTCCATCTAGCAAGACTCGGTCTCCAAACTCTCCTCGCAGCACCAAGCCATCCAACATCAGGGACTGCAGCACACCAGAATCCCGTAATACGGTCACTTTTCGTCGTACACCACACTTACTAACATAGCCCTCAGACAGGAACGCATTGTAGTTCCCACAGAACGGATCCTTAATAACAAAGTGATTAACACTCTCGCAACCCCTCTTTTTCCTAAGAGCAGGGACAGCCTCACCTACTTTACTAAGTGGCCCTAAAGTTGAGACGAGATTCACCGGTCTACTCATGGTAGAATCTCTGGATTCCTTCTCTCGAGCCCAGCAATCCTTCACCTGGTGCACAGCCTTGCCACAGTAAAAACAACTCTTAACTCTGTTGGAGTATTTCCCCTGACTTTTATGAGTTACCGGCAAGGTAGCAGATTCAGGTGGGATCACATGACCATTGGTCCTCCCTCTGCCGTCGTAGCCCTTTGAATGCCTGCCCGCGTCAAGTTTGACATCTAACATGTACTCATCTGCTAGTTTCCCAGCCTCCTCAAAATCCTTCGCTGATTTAGTTATTACGTACTGCCGTACATCACGGGGTAGACCGTCCTTACATTCCTCGAACACAAATAGTTTCAGGACCGATTCAGCATCGATATAAGCTCCCGCGGAGCGTACCCACCGCACGGCTAACTTGTACTTCTCACAAATGTGATCTAGGTAGGTTTGATCAGGGCGCTTATGCTTAGTTCGAAATCTGAGTCGGTTTGCTTCCGGACTTAAATGATAAGAATTTATCATTGCCTGTTTAACGACCTCATAATCACCACACTGGTCATCGTTCAAAGCGGTGTATTTGGACTCAGCTTTGCCAAAAAGGAGGGGCCGCAAAACTGTCACCCAGGCTGACTTCGGCCAAGAGCAGTCACGGGCAGTCTGTTCAAATTTAAGGAAAAAGGAAGCCACGTTATCTTCATCGAACTTAGGTACGAGATGTAAGTCTCCCAACCGAGATGACAATGGTCCTGATGGTGAGGCGTTAAGTCTAAGTTTTTCACGTTCGAGAGCTAACCGAGCTTGTTCAGTCTGCTCCTTCTGTACCTGCACTTGTGCATTGATCTTAGCTATCTCTAGTTGAATTCGCCAGTATTCGGGATCAACATTAACATCACTAGGTATATTGGGAGGGATCGAGGCTTCGGCCGACGTCACTGATGGAGCGGTATTGTCGACACTAATTTCAACATCAGGCGCAGCATCTACTATCTGTTCACTAGCAAAATGATTTATGACTAAGGTCTCCAACTGTACTTTACTAGCTTTCCAGTCATAATTCAGTTTTAACCTATTTGCAATAAGCTTCAACTCCTGCTTTGCTAAAGATTTGATGGCCTCGTGAGAGGGCTCAGATCGACAGAACTGGTCAACGTCAGCGTTGCTGGTCAACGGCATGATTAACGAAAAGGAAAGAGATTCCGTTAAGGCAAGAAAGATCCTGGCGAGGTCGCCAATTCATATGTTACGAACTCAATACTTATTCAGGCCAGGTCGCCAGTAACATATCTGTTACAAATACTACTGACCTTGTCTTGCAAGGACGTTATAGATTTGTTGTTTCACAACGGGATAACACAATAATAAAGTTATGGGATTGAATTAAAGACCAGCATTACATTAAATCTACTTATAATGAAGGAATTCAAGTGTACAAAGATAGGCACATAAATCAAGCATGAAACATTACGTTAACATTGAACATAAGATAACATTCCAGATAAGATTTCAAGGCAGGAGATCTCTTTCTTGTGACACTTAGTTACACTTGACGTGACACAATGAACTTCATCGTTACACTTATCTAAACCTGATGTAACACAGTAAACACTTATAGCACAACACTCGGGTAACGGGCTTATAACACAGAAGGTCTTACAGGCTTACAGGTTTACATGCTTACAGGTTTACAGGCTTACAGGTTTACAGCAGGGGACACCACCCACCTCGCTGGGCTAGAGAGAGAGGAATCGAATCTCAGCGGGTGTTGTGGGTACAAAAAACAACGTTCCCCCCTTGCTGTTACATTAAAATTTGATTGGGCTTTTGAAAATATAAGCAATTCTTTTGGGTTGGAGGCCGAGTGTGGCGTAATTACATATTGGGTTTCTTGCAAACTCGCAGCGATGAATACGGTGGTAAAATCCCCCCGCAGCGCCCCCGCCAAAGCTGGGGGGACGAACCCCGACCAGCCTCTGGCATACTCCTCGCCATATAAAAAAAGATACAACAAACACGTCTTGTAACCCCCTATCCTTAATTTTCCCACGTTAAGAGCGGGATAAACAACAGGTAACACATTTGTGCCCACAATATGGTAAATCTAAATTTATACTTTTTGGGGAAAAAGGGCCCCATATTAACCTTTTGATTCTTACCCGGGAATTATTAACATTTTTTCAAGGGGGTGGGATCAGATACCCCTTATGACTTGCCTGAAGGACCAAATAAACATGAAATGATGCAATGAAAATATTAAAGACAAAAGTTCCTTCTCAATGGGGGAAATAATTTTTTGGGTTGTTGAATTTTTACTAAAATAACTTACAGGGTGCTCAACATGGTTCCGTCCCCCTAAAGGGGACAGAAAACGGCTCCCAATTGCGCGTCAACAGCAAAACTTGAAAGGTCGATAAAAATCGGGGGGCCTCAAAATGGGACTTTTACAAAGAAGGATTTAATTTGATAAAAGGGCTAGTCCCCCTGCCTTCCCAAAAATTTTTTTTAAACATCCTTTTCAATAAATCGTCAGGGGGTTGCGACTGTTGCAAAATTTACAATGAACTTCATAGTCCCCAAACATACCCCTAAACGTCCAGTTCTCTCGAATCGGGGGGCCAATCTGGGTAAAGATGGCCTTTGCAATCGTGGGGGTATCACTTTCCGTCAATAACCCAAATGCACCCTTTGGCCTTCACAAACTCGCATTTGTTCCCAATTTAGAAAAGGGAGCTTTTTCAAGGCCGTCAAAACCCCTTGTCAAGTTCGTAGAGTTCGTCCCAACTCTGACTGTATTCACAATATCATCCCGGTAGCAAAAAAAACCGGAGGTCCTTTATGAGGGTGTCCATTTAAATCTTGAAAATTTGCAGGGGGATTTTTCATGCCAAAAGGGATCACTTTACTTTAAGTTTGTCCCCCACACAAAGGGGCTGATATCTTTTCTTCCCCCGTCATCTAATTTGCCAGTACCCTTTTTGAGGAAAATTTTGCAGGAAGGGCCCCTTGCCACGCGATTATGCAGTTTTTTCCACTCCGGCAGGGGGTTTTTCATTCTTGTTTCCCCCTATCAAGGGGGGTTAAAATCAAACAGAACCCAGGGGCCCCCGGTTTGGATACAATAACCAGGGGGCTCCACTTGACTGGGCACCCAAAACCCCAAGTTTGTCCCCTCATCCGGAGGGGCCTCTTGTTTTGTGGGTTCCCGTCGGAGCCAATTTAACGGGGGGCGTTCAGTCCCCTCATGGTTGCGAGCGGGGGGTGCCCGGTGTGTTTCGGAAAACCTCCGGGGGTTTTGACAACAAGGCGGGAATTGCACACGTTACTTTATACATCGAAAGTTTGGGCTCCCCCTTCCCGTTCGCGCCCCTCCGGTTCCCCGGGTTCCGAGGCACTCGCAGTACGTCGTCGACTTCGTCCACCACGGTACCCCTGGAGTGGATATGCAGACTGGGATTCGGGTTTCCAAGGGGGGAGGATCACGACTAAAATATGGCTTAAGCATGTTGACGTGGCATAACCCGACCTCTGCGCCTATCGGGGTAGAGACAAGGTAATTTGAGTCTCCTCCTCCGGATAAGGGTGTGGGGCCCCTAAAACCCGGGGCAGCCAAGGGTTGACCTGGTTGCGGTAGTAGAAGCAACACCTCGTCGCCCGCCTCGAACCTTCTCAAACGAGATCGTTTGTCAGGCCATATTGTCCTCCGTTCCTGAGTCTCTTTTGAATGGGCGCGAGACAAATCCTCAGTCACCCATGAATCTCGTTCGGACTCCAAACTAGCACAGGAGGTATCACACAGCTTCTCCTCATAATTTCATCCTCAGAAGACGTCCTCAAATCCTGAGTCTCTCTTGAATGGGAAATGAGACAAATCCTCAGTCTCACGGAGTCTACACCAGGGGAGAGGGTATCACACAGTTTCCTCGCTGGCCTCACTCTCATGAAAAGTCTTTAAGTCCACTGTCTCAACGGAGGCTCCCCCAGGGGAGAGGGTATACACAGTTTCCCTCTCGCTGGTCTAGTCGGGGGGAGAGTTTAACTTCCTGCGTTTCACGGAGTCTATACCAGGGGAGAGGGTATCACACAGCCTCCTCCGCTGGTCTTCACTTCCTCCGTTTCAACGGCTATGTCTAAGGCACAACGGCCTGCCGTGCAGCTGTTTTGGAAACCTGGCATCATCGTGGTTGGGGACTATTCTCTGGTACTTCTTCATAAAGCTGCACTGCCCCCGTGGACTCCCCCGGGGCCCGTAGGCAACACCGGCATTGGTTCATTTTCCCCACCCGCTAGGTCATTGCCTAACAACAAAGCCACACCTGAGACAGGTAACCTATCTACAACCCTATGAGAGCATGGCCCGTGAGGAAAATCTGTTTTAACCCTCACAATCGACTAGTGGAGCTTCTTGGGACCCGACAGTCCATCTAGCAAGACTCGGTCTCCAAACTCTCCTCGCAGCACCAAGCCATCCAACAATCAGGGACTGCAGCACACCAGAATCCCGTAATACGGTCACTTTTCGTCGTACACCACACTTACTAACTACCCCTCAGACAGGAACGCATTGTATTCCCACAGAACGGATCCTTAATAACAAAGTGATTAACACTCTCGCAACCCCTCTTTTTCCTAAGAGCAGGGACAGCCTCACCTACTTTACTAAGTGGCCCTAAGTTGAGACGAGAATTCACCGGTCTACTCATGGTAGAATCTCTGGATTCCTTCTCTCGAGCCCAGCAATCCTTCACCTGGTGCACAGCCTTGCCACAGTAAAAACAACTCTTAACTCTGTTGGAGTATTTTCCTGACTTTTATGAGTTACCGGCAAGGTAGCAGATTCAGGTGGGATCACATGACCATTGGTCCTCCCTCTGCCGTCGTAGCCCTTGAATGCCTGCCGCGTCAAGTTTGACATCTAACATGTACTCATCTGCTAGTTTCCCAGCCTCCTCAAAATCCTTCGCTGATTTAGTTATTACGTACTGCCGTACAATCACGGGGTAGACCGTCCTTACATTCTCGAACACAAATAGTTTCAGGACCGATTCAGCATCTATATAAGCTCCCGCGGAGCGTACCCACTGCGACGGCCTAACTTGTACTTCTCACAAATGTGATCTAGGTAGGTTTGATCAGGGCGCTTATGCTTAGTTCGAAATCTGAGTCGGTTTGCTTCCGGACTTAAATGATAAGAATTTATCATTGCCTGTTTAAACGACCTCATAATCACCACAATGGTCATCGTTCAAAGCGGTGTATTTGGACTCAGCTTTGCCAAAAAGGAGGGGCCGCAAAACTGTCACCCAGGCTGACTTCGGCCAGAGCAGTCACGGGCAGTCTGTTCAAATTTAAGGAAAAAGGAAGCCACGTTATCTTCATCGAACTTAGGTACGAGATGTAAGTCTCCCAACCGAGATGACAATGGTCCTGATGGTGGTGAAGCGTTAAGTCTAAGTTTTTCACGTTCGAGAGCTAACCGAGCTTGTTCAGTCTGCTCCTTCTGTACCTGCACTTGTGCATTGATCTTAGCTATCTCTAGTTGAATTCGCCAGTATTCGGGATCAACATTAACATCACTAGGTATATTGGGAGGGATCGAGGCTTCGGCCGACGTCACTGATGGAGCGGTATTGTCGACACTAATTTCAACATCAGGCGCAGCATCTACTATCTGTTCACTAGCAAAATGATTTATGACTAAGGTCTCCAACTGTACTTTACTTAGCTTTCCAGTCATAATTCAGTTTTTAACCTATGTTGCAATAAGCTTCAACTCCTGCTTTGCTAAAGATTTGATGGCCTCGTGAGAGGGCTCAGATCGACAGAACTGGTCAACGTCAGCGTTGCTGGTCAACGGCATGATTAACGAAAAGGAAAGAGATTCCGTTAAGGCAAGAAAGATCTGGCAAGGTCGCCAATTCATTATGTTACGAACTCAATACTTATTCAGGCCAGGTCGCCAGTAACATATCTGTTACAAATACTACTGACCTTGTCTTGCAAGGACGTTATAGATTTGTTGTTTTCACAACGGATAACACAAATAATAAAGTTATGGGATTGAATAAAGACCAGCATTACATTAAATCTACTTATAATGAAGGAATTCAAGTGTACAAAGATAGGCACATAAATCAAGCATGAAACATTACGTTAACATTGAACATAAGATAACATTCCAGATAAGATTTCAAGGCAGGAGATCTCTTTCTTGTGACACTTAGTTACACTTGACGTGACACAATGAACTTCATCGTTACACTTATCTAAACCTGATGTAACACAGTAAACACTTATAGCACAACACTCGGGTAACGGGCTTATAACACAGAAGGTCTTACAGGCTTACAGGTTTACATGCTTACAGGTTTACAGGCTTACAGGTTTACAGCAGGGGACACCACCCACC
>NC_092228.1:48871180-48878680 GCF_036320965.1 Panulirus ornatus
ACATTCTATAGTACCCAACCATACCCATAAAACGTCTCAGTTCTCTTCGAGACCGGGGGGCACTCATCTGGGATAAAGACTGGACCTTTGCAGTCGGTGGGGCTAGCTCACCTTGGCCGATCACATAACCCAAATATTGCACCTTGGCCTTCACAAACTCGCATTTGTTCCGATTGAGAACAAGGTTAGCTTTATTCAAGGCCGTCAGAACGTTGTCAAGTCTCTGTAGATGTTCGTCCCAACTCTGACTGTATATCACAATATCATCCAGGTAGACGACACAACCAGGCAGGTCTCTGACGAGGATGTCCATAAGTCGTTGAAATGTAGCAGGGGCATTCTTCATGCCAAAAGGCATCACTTTACACTTATAAGTTTGTCCTAGCACTACAAAAGTGCTAATATCTTGTGCTCTTTCCGTCAATCTAATTTGCCAGTACCCTTTTCTGAGGTCTAGTTTTGACAGGAAGCGAGCATTGCCGACGCGATCTATGCAGTCTTCCACTCGCGGCAGGGGGTAACTGTCAGTTCTTGTCACCTCATTAACCCGGCGGTAGTCGATACAGAACCGATGGGTCCCATCAGACTTGGATACGAGAGTAACAGGGGAGCTCTACTCTGACTGACATGGCTCAATCAGGTCGTGCTCAAGCATATAGTTCACCTCAGTGCGAAGGATGGCCTCTCGTTGTGGGCTCACTCGGTACGGAGCCAATTTAACCGGTCGGGCTACTTCCACGTCCACATCATGGGTTGCGAGCGAGGTCTGTCCAGGTGTGCTTCGGAAAATCTCCGGGTGTTTTGACAACAAGGCGGACATTTGCACACGTTGATCTTCCGATAGATGCGAAAGCTTGGTCTCCCACTTCCCGTTCGCGCCTCCGTCCGGTTCCCAGGCTTCCGAGGCACTCGCAGCTACGTCGTCGACTTCGTCACACACGGCTACCGCTGGACGTTGGATGATGTAGACTGGCACCTTCGGTTCCAAGGGGGTAGGATCACGCCTGAAATATGGCTTAAGCATGTTGACGTGGCATAATCTCCGACCTCTGCGCCTATCGGGGGTAGAAACAAGGTAATTTGAGTCTCCTACACTCCGGATAATGGTGTAGGGGCCCTGAAACCGGGCAGCCAAGGGTTGACTTGGCTGCGGTAGTAGAAGCAACACCTCGTCGTCCGCCTCAAACTTTCTCAAACGAGATCGTTTGTCATACCATTGTTACAAATTCAATACTTATTCAGGCAAGGTCGCCAGTAACATATGTTACAAATACTACTGTTCCTTGTCTTGCAAGGACGTTATAGATTTGTCAAGTGGCACAACTCAGGATAACACAATAATAAAGTTATGGGATTGAATTAAAGACCAGCATTACATTAAATCTACTTATAATGAAAGATTTCAAGTGTACAAAGATAGGCACATAAATCAAGCATGAAACATTACGTTAACATTGAAAGTGAGTTTAACATTGAACATAAGATAACATTCGTACATGACTTAACATTCCAGATAAGATTTCAAGCCAGGAGTTCTCTTTCCTCTCAGGCAGTTCTTCGATAACATTACACTGATAATTATAACGGGCTTACAGCACAACACTAGGGTAACGGGCTTATAGCACAGCAGGGCTTACAGGCTTACAACACAGCAGGACTTACAGCAGGGGTGGACCACTTACCTCGCTGGGCTAGAAAGAGGGAGACTCAGCGGGTGTCATGGGTATATATTACAGTAAAGACAAGCGTTCCCTGCTAGCTATACAACCTTACATTTTGATTGGCTATGAGCCTCAGAGATATTCCGATTGGTTGGAGAATGCGTAGCTCAAAACTGCGTAGATCACCCTCCCTCTTGTAAGCCTGCAGCGATGACATGTCCAGTACGGTGGCGAAATATTCTGCAGCTGATGAAAACTTAATCCCCCCCCACCGCCTCGGAGAAGGGTCGGCGTGCGCAAGGACAAATGACCATCTGGTTTCAAAATGAAATTAAAATTAAAGTATTACGCCTAATGCTTGGTGTGACCTGACGCTCCGAGGACGTCTCAGAGGGAGGCCTTAATCTACGTCCTGATAAGAAATAACATACACAAGGACACACACACGTTATATACGCGAACATGTGAGCACAAACACATGTGTTCCGTAACATCCTCCTTAAAGGAGAAAATTCCTGGAAGAGGAATTTTTTCACGTTAAGAGCGGGATAAACAATCAGCTAACACATTATGTGCGCCAGGAATTTGGTGAATATATAAATTATACTCTTGAGGAACAAGGCCCACCTAGTTAACCTTTGATTCTTATCTCGGAACCTATTAACATATTTCAATGGGTGGTGATCAGTATACACCCTGATGACATTGCCTGAAGGACACAAATAAACATGAAAATGATGCAATGCTAATATTAAAGACAAAAGTTCCTTCTCAATGGTAGAATAATTCCTTTGGGCTTGATTGAATTTCTTACTAAAATAACTTACAGGGTGCTCAACATGGTTCTCGTCCTCCTGCAAGAGGACAGCACCGGCTCCCACATTGCTGGCGTCAACAGCTAACTTGAAAGGTTGATCAAAATCAGGGGCCTGCAAAATAGGACTATTACAAAGAATGGATTTTAATTGATGAAAGGCTATGTCACACTGCTCATTCCAAACATACTTAACATCTTTCTTCAATAAATCTGTCAGAGGGGTTGCGACCGTTGCAAAATTTACAATAAACATCCTATAGTACCCAACCATACCCATAAAACGTCTCAGTTCTCTTCGAGATCGGGGTGCACTCATCTGGGATAAAGACTGGACCTTTGCAGTCGGTGGGGCTAGCTCACCTTGGCCGATCACATAACCCAAATATTGCACCTTGGCCTTCACAAACTCGCATTTGTTCCGATTGAGAACAAGGTTAGCCTTATTCAAGACCGTCAGAACGTTGTCAAGTCTCTGTAGATGTTCGTCCCAACTCTGACTGTATATCACAATATCATCCAGGTAGACGACACAACCAGGCAGGTCTCTGACGAGGATGTCCATAAGTCGTTGAAATGTAGCAGGGGCATTCTTCATGCCAAAAGGCATCACTTTACATTTATAAGTTTGTCCTAGCACTACAAAGGTGCTGATATCCTGTGCTCTCTCCGTCAGTCTAATCTGCCAGTACCCTTTTCTAAGGTCTAGTTTTGACAGGAAGCGAGCATTGCCGACGCGATCTATACAGTCTTCCACTCGCGGCAGAGGGTAACTGTCCGTTCTTGTCACCTCATTAACCCGGCGGTAGTCAATACAGAACCGATGGGTCCCATCGAACTTGGATACGAGAGTAACAGGGGAGCTCCACTCTGACTGACATGGCTCAATCAGGTCGTGCTCAAGCATATAGTTCACCTCAGTGCGAAGGATGGCCTCTCGTTGTGGGCTCACCCGGTACGGAGCCAATTTAACCGGACGAGCTGCTTCCACGTCCACATCATGGGTTGCGAGCAAGGTCTGTCCCGGTGTGTTTCGAAAAACCTCCGGGTGTTTTGACAACAAGGCGGACATTTGCACACGTTGATCTTCCGATAGATGCGAAAGTTTGGTCTCCTACTTCCCGTTCGCGCCTCCGTCCGGTTCCCAGGCTTCCGAGGCACTCGCAGCTACGTCGTCGACTTCGTCACACACGGCTACCGCTGGACGTTGGATGATGCAGACTGGCACCTTCGGTTCCAAGGGGGTAGGATCACGACTGAAGTATGGCTTAAGCATGTTGACGTGGCATAATCTCCGACCTCTGCGCCTATCGGGGGTAGAGACAAGGTAATTTGAGTCTCCTACACTCCGGATAATGGTGTAGGGGCCCTGAAACCGGGCAGCCAAGGGTTGACCTGGCTGCGGTAGTAGAAGCAACACCTCGTCGCCCGCCTCAAACCTTCTCAAACGAGATCGTTTGTCATACCATCTCTTCATTCTTTCTTGGGTCTCTGTTAAATTCTGCCGAGCGGTTTCCCAGCACCTTTGTAGTTTCTCCTTGAACTCGCTGACAGAGTCCAACAGGCCGACACTCTCATTCGAGTTGAGCCACACGTCTTTCAGTAACTTAAGAGGCCCTCGGACCTCGTGGGCAAACATCAACTCAAAGGGGGAGAAACCTAGAGATTCATTAGGCACTTCTCTCGTGGCGAAGAGAAGAAATGGGAGTCCCTTATCCCAGTCCTTAGTGTTGTCAGCACAATACTTCTTTATCATGGATTTCAGGGTGGAATGGTAACGTTCCAGTGCTCCCTGGCTCTGAGGGTGGTAAGCAGTGGAGGTAATCTTACCGATACCCAGCTCCCTCAGGGTTTGTCGAAAAGCCCTGGACATGAAATTGGATCCCCGATCAGATTGCACCTCTTTGGGAAGTCCAAATTTTGTGAAGAAGTTAAGTAGCTCCCGGACAACAGTCATGGCATTCATGCTTCTCAACGGTATTGCTTCGGGATATCTCGTGGCCATATCAATAATACTTAAAATGTAACAGTGGCCAGAGGAGGTTCTTGGCAACGGGCCCACAATGTCAACTATGACTCGGTCAAACGGAGCTTCAAATGGGGGAATAGGAACTAAGGGGGCAGCCTTAAGCTTCTGATTAGGCTTTCCCATCACTTGACATGTATGACACGTCTTCACGTACTGAGCGACATCCCGGCGGACACCAGGCCAATATACATTCCGCCACACTCGGTCCAGGGTCTTCCTCACCCCTAAATGACCGGCGAAATTTGAGTCATGCGCCAGCTTCAAAATCTCCCTCCTGTAGGGACGCGGCACTAAAACCTGGTGGACTGCCTGCCACTCCTCGTCTTCCCCATTACATGACACTGGACACCACCTCCTCATTAACAACCCATCCCGGAGGTAATAACCGTCAGCCGATGCCTCAGCCGACTCAAGCAATTCCTTGAATTCGGGTTCGGCTCTCTGTAATCTCTTCAGATTCTGACTAGACTAATCATCAGTTTCATCCGTCGACGCGGGGTCAGTGCCTAACTCAGCAAAGAAGGTATCAGCGAGCTCCACCTCACTCGGCTCACTCTCGGGCAGTGACTGTAGTTTTCCCGCCTCACGCTCTGTCTCCTGGGGCTCGCAACTTGCTTTCTTAGCAGACATGGACCGGGTAACTGCGCATACGGGGAATAGGTCCGGTACCTGCTCCTCAAGCTGCACTGCCTCCGTGGACTCCACCGGGCCCGTAGGCAACACCGGCATTGGGCTCATCTTCCCACCCGCTAGGTCATTTCCTAACACAAAGTCCACACCTGAGACAGGGAACCTATCTACAACCCCTATGAGAGCATGGCCCGTGAAGAGATCTGTCTCTACCCTCACATCGACTAGTGGAGCTTCCTCGGAACCCGACAGTCCATCTAGCAAGACTCGGTCTCCAAACTCTCCTCGCGGCACCAAGCCATCCAACATCAAGGACTGCAGAGAACCAGAATCCCGCAATACGGTTACTTTTCGTCGTACACCACATCTACTAACATAGCCCTCAGACAGGAACGCATTGTAGTTCCCACAGAACGGATCCTTAACTACACTCTCGCAACCCCTCTTTTCCTTAAGAGCAGGGACAGCCTCACCTACTTTACTAAGTGGCCCTAAAGTTGAGACGAGATTCACCGGTCTACTCACGGTAGAATCTCTAAATTCCTTCTCTCGAGCCCAGCAATCCTTCACCTGGTGCCCAGCCTTGCCACAGTGAGAGCAAAACTTTACTTTCTGGGAGTATTTCCCCTGACTTTCATGAGTTACTGGCAAGGTAGCAGATTCAGGTGAGATTACATAATCATTGGTCCTCCCTCTGCCGTCGTAGCCCTTTGAATGCCTGCCCGCGTCAAGTTTGACATCTAACATGTACTCATCTGCTAGTTTCCCAGCCTCCTCAAAATCCTTCGCTGATTTAGTTATTAAGTACTGCCGTACATCACGGGGTAGACCGTCCTTACATTCCTCGAACACAAATAGTTTCAGGACCGATTCAGCATCTATATAAGCTCCCGCGGAACGTACCCACCGCACGGCTAACTTGTACTTCTCACAAAAGTGATCTAGGTAGGGTTGATCAGGGCGCTTATGCTTAGCTCGAAATCTGAGTCGGTGTGCTTCCGGACTTAACTGATAAGAATTTATCACTGCCTGCTTAACGACCTCATAATCACCACACTGGTCATCATTCAACGCGGTGTATGTGGATTCTGCTTTGCCAAAAAGAAGGGGCCGCAAAACTGTCACCCAGGCTGACTTCGGCCAAGAGCAGTCACGGGCAGTCTGTTCAAATTTTAGGAAAAAGGAAGCCACATTATCTTCATCGAACTTCGGTGCGAGTTGTAAGTCTCCCAACCGAGACGACACTGGTTCTGATGGTGAAGCGTTAAGTCTAAGTTGTTCACGTTCGAGGGCTAACCTAGCTTGTTCAGTCTGCTCCTTCTGCAGAAAATACTTGCACTTGTGCTTGTGCATTGACCTTAGCTATCTCTAGTTGAATTCTCCAGTACTCGGGATCAACATTATCATCACTAGGGATATGGGGAGGGATCGAGGCTTCGGCCGACGTCACTGATGGAGCGGTATTATCGACACTAATTTCAACCTCAGGCGCAGCATCTACTATCTGTTCACTAGCAAAATGATTTATGACTAAGGTCTCCAACTGTACTTTACTAGCTTTCCGGTCATAATTCAACTTTAACTTATTTGCAATAAGCATCAACTCCTGCTTTGTTAAAGATTTGATGTCCTCGTGAGAGGGCTCAGATCCACAGAACTGGTCAACGTCAGCGTTGCTGGTCAACGACATGATTAACGAAAGGAAAGAGATTCCGTTAAGGCAAGAAATATCCTGGCAAGGTCGCCAATTTATATGTTACAAATTCAATACTTATTCAGGCAAGGTCGCCAGTAACATATGTTACAAATACTACTGTTCCTTGTCTTGCAAGGACGTTATAGATTTGTCAAGTGGCACAACTCAGGATAACACAATAATAAAGTTATGGGATTGAATTAAAGACCAGCATTACATTAAATCTACTTATAATGAAAGATTTCAAGTGTACAAAGATAGGCACATAAATCAAGCATGAAACATTACGTTAACATTGAAAGTGAGTTTAACATTGAACATAAGATAACATTCGTACATGACTTAACATTCCAGATAAGATTTCAAGCCAGGAGTTCTCTTTCCTCTAAGGCAGTTCTTCGATAACATTACACTGATAATTATAACGGGCTTACAGCACAACACTAGGGTAACGGGCTTATAGCACAGCAGGGCTTACAGGCTTACAACACAGCAGGACTTACAGCAGGGGTGGACCACTTACCTCGCTGGGCTAGAAAGAGGGAGACTCAGCGGGTGTCATGGGTATATATTACAGTAAAGACAAGCGTTCCCTGCTAGCTATACAACCTTACATTTTGATTGGCTATGAGCCTCAGAAATATTCCGATTGGTTGGAGAATGCGTAGCT
>NC_092228.1:48897099-48899599 GCF_036320965.1 Panulirus ornatus
CGCGTTGAACGATGACCAGTGTGGTGATTATGAGGTCGTTAAGCAGGCAGTGATAAATTCTTATCATTTAAGTCCGGAAGCAGACCGACTCAGATTTCGAACTAAGCATAAGCGCCATGATCAAACCTACCTAGATCACTTTTGTGAGAAGTACAAGTTAGGCGCGCAGTGGGTTCGTTCTGCGGGAGCTTATATAGATGCTGAATCGGTCCTGAAACTATTTGTGTTCGAGGAATGTAAGGACGGTCTACCCCGTGATGTACGGCAGTACGTAATGACTAAATCAGCGAAGGATTTTGAGGAGACTGGGAAACTAGCAGATGAGTACATGTTAGATGTCAAACTTGACGCGGGCAGGCATTCAAAGGGCTACGACGGCAGAGGGAGGACCAATGATTATGTGATCCCACCTGAATCTGCTACCTTGCCGGTAGCTCACAAAAGTCAGGGGTAATACTCCAACAGAGTTAAGAGTTGTTTTAATTGTGGCAAGGCTGGGCACCAGGTGAAGGATTGCTGGGCTCGAGTGAAGGAATCCAGAGATTCTACCAAAAGTAGATCGGTGAATCTCGTCTCAACTTTAGGGCCACTTAGTAAAGTAGGTGAGGCTGTCCCTGCTCTTAGGAAAAAGAGGGGTTGCGAGAGTGTTAATCACTTTGTTATTAAGGATCCGTTCTGTGGGAACTACAATGCGTTCCTGTCTGAGGGCTATGTTAGTAAGTGTGGTGTACGACGAAAAGTGACCGTATTACGGGACTCTGGTGCGCTACAGTCCCTAATGTTGGATGGCTTGGTGCCGCGAGGAGAGTTTGGAGACCGAGTCTTGCTAGATGGACTGTCGGGTCCCAAGGAAGCTCCACTAGTCGATGTGAGGGTAGAAACAGATCTCTTCGCGGGCCATGCTCTCATAGGCGTTGTGGATAGGTTACCTGTCTCAGGTGTGGACTTTGTGTTAGGCAATGACCTAGCGGGTGGGAAGATGAACCCAATGCCGGTGTTGCCTACGGGCCCGGTGGAGTCCACGGAGGCAGTGCAGCTCGAGGAAGAGGTACCGGACTTATTCCCCCTATGCGCAGTTACCCGGTCCATGTCCGCTAAGAAAGCAAGTTGCAAGCCCCAGGAGACAGAGCGTGAGGCGGGAAAACTACAGTCACTGCCCGAGAGTGAGCCGAGTGAGGTGGAGCTTGCTGATACCTTCTTTGCTGAGTTAGGCACTGACCCCGCGTCGACGGATGAGATTGATGATTTGTCTCGTCAGAATCTGAAGAGATTACAGAGAGCCGAACCCGAGTTTAAGGAATTGTTTGAGTCGGCTGAGGCATCGGCTGACGGTTATTACCTCCGGGATGGGTTGTTAATGAGGAGGTGGTGTCCAGTGTCATGTAATGGGGAAGACGAGGAGTGGCAGGCAGTTCACCAGGTGTTAGTGCCGCGTCCCTACAGGAGGGAGATTTTGAAGCTGGCGCATGACTCAAATTTCGCCGGTCATTTAGGGGGAAGGAAGACCCTGGACCGAGTGTAGCGGAATGTATGTTGTCCTGGTGTCCGCCGGGATGTCGCTCAGTACGTGAAGACTTGTCATACATGTCAAGTGATGGGAAAGCCTAATCAGAAGCTTAAGGCTGCCCCCTTAGTTCCTATTCCCCCATTTGAAGCTCCGTTTGATCGAGTCATAGTTGACATTCTGGGCCCATTGCCAAGAACCTCCTCTGGCCACTGTTACATTTTAAGTATTATTGATATGGCCACGAGATATCCCGAAGCAATACCGTTGAGAAGCATGAATGCCAAGACTGTTGTCCGGGAGCTGCTTAGCTTCTTCACAAAATTTGGACTTCCCAAAGAGGTGCAATCTGATCGGGAATCCAATTTCATGTCCAGGACTTTTCGACAAACCCTGAGGGAGCTGGGTATCGGTAAGATTACCTCCACTGCTTACCACCCTCAGAGCCAGGGAGCACTGGAACGTTACCATTCCACCCTGAAGTCCATGATAAAGAAGTATTGTGCTGACAACACCAAGGACTGGGATAAGGGACTCCCATTTCTTCTCTTTGCCACGAGAGAAGTGCCTAATGAATCTCTAGGTTTTTCCCCCTTTGAGCTGATGTTTGCCCACGAGGTCCGAGGGACTCTTAAGTTACTGAAAGACGTGTGGCTCAACTCGAATGAGAGTGTCGGCCTGTTGGACTCTGTCAACGAGTTCAAGGAGAAACTACAAAGGTGCTGGGAAACCGCTCGGCAGAATTTAACAGAGACCCAAGCACGAATGAAGAGATGGTATGACAAACGATCTCGTTTGAGAAAGTTTGAGGCGGACGACGAGGTGTTGCTTCTACTACCGCAGCCAGGTCAACCCTTGGCTGCCCGGTTTCAGGGACCCTACACCATTATCCGGAGTGTAGGAGACTCAAATTACCTTGTCTCTACCCCCGATAGGCGCAGAGGTCGGACATTATGCCACGTCAACATGCTTAAGCCATATTTCAGGCGTGATCCT
>NC_092228.1:48904599-48912099 GCF_036320965.1 Panulirus ornatus
GTGACCTAGCGGGTGGGAAGATGAACCCAGTGCCGGTGTTGCCTACGGGCCCGGTGGAGTCCACGGAGGCAGCGCAGCTTGAGGAAGAGGTACCAGAGAACGTCTACAACCACGATGGTGCCAGGCCTATGACAGCTGGCACGGCAGGCCGTGTGCCTGAGGACATAGCCGTTAAGACGGAGGAAGTGAAGACCAACGAGAGGAGGCTGTGTGATACCCTCCCCCGTGGTATAGACTCCGTTGAAACGCAGGAAGTTAAGACTCTCCCCCCGACTGAGACCAGCGAGAGGAAGCTGTGTGATACCCTCTCCCCTGGTGTAGATTCCGTTGAGACGGCGGACTTAAAGACTCTTCATGAGAGTGCGGCCAGCGAGAAGAAGCTGTGTGATACTCTCTCCGCTAGTGTAGACTCCGTTGAGACGGCGGACTCAAAGACTTCATGAGAGTGAGGCCAGCGAGAAGCTGTGTGATACCCTCTCCCCTGGGGTAGACTCCGTTAAGACGGAGGAAGTGAAGTCTCTCCCTACGAGTGAGTCTAGTGAGAGGGAGCTCTGTGATACCCTCTCCCCCGGTGCAGACTCCGTTGAGACCGCGAGTTTGTCTCGCGCCCATTTAAGAGGGAAGACTCTCCATGAGGATGAGATGAGGGAGGAGAAGCTGTGTGATACCCTCTCCCCTGGTGTAGACTCCGTTGAGACTGAGGATTTGTCTCATGCCCATTCAAGAGAGAAGACTCTCCATGAGGATGAAATTAGTGAGGAGAAGCTGTGTGATACCTCCCGTGATGATTTCGAGTTCGAACGAGATTCAGTGGGTGAGACTGAGGATTTGTCTCGCGCCCATTCAAGAGAGAAGACTCTTCATCACGTTGAAATGAGTGACGAGAAGATGTATGATACCCCCTGTGCTAGTGTTGCGTCAGGTTAGCTAAGTGCAACGATTGTTACTGTGTCACGTCAGAATCTAACTAAATGTAATGCTATCGAGCAAAGTGTCAACGGAAAGAGATCTCCTGGTTTGAAATCTTATCTGGAATGTTAACTCGTGTTCAATGTCAAACTCATGTTCAGTGTTAACGTAAATGATTCGTGCTTGATTTATGTGTTCACCTTGTACATTTGAATTCTTTTCATTATAAGCAATTCTAACCTTGGTGTTTGTTTTAACCCTATAACGTTAAGATAGCGTTATCCTGAGTTGTGCTATATTACAAATCTACCGTCCCTGCAAAGACGAGGACCAGTAGAGTATTTGTAACATACATATGTTACTGGCGACCTTGCGATAATAAGTGCTGAGTTCGTAACATATAAATTGGCGACCTCGCCAGGACATTTCTTGCCTTAACGGAATCTCTTTCCTTGATTCATTAATCATGTTGATCAGTTTTGACAATACCGCTCAATCATTAACGTCGGTCGAAGTCTCGAGCCTTCCCCATATCCCTAGTGATATTAATGTTGATCTCAGTTATTGGCGAAAGCAGCTAGAGATAGCTAAGATCAATGCACAAGCACAACTGGCACAGTTACAAGTGCAGAAGAAGAAGACTGAGCAAGCGAGGTTAGCTTTCGAACGTGAAAGACTTAGACTTAACGCTTCACCATCAGGACCAGTGTCGTCCCAATTGGGTAACGTACATCCCGTACCAAAGTTCAGTAAACTTGACGGGGGCAGGCGTTCAAAAGGGTTTGACGACAGAGGGAGGACCAATGGTAATGTAATCCCACCTGAATCTGCTACCTTGCCGGTAACTCATAGAAGTCGGGGGAAATACTCCAACAGAGTTAAGAGTTGTTTTTATTGTGGCAAGGCTGGGCACCAGGTGAGGGATTGCTGGGCTCGAGCGAAGGAATCCAGAGACTTTACCAAAAGTAGGCCGGTAAGTCTCTTCTCAGCTTTAGGTGCACTTAATAAAGTAGGTAAGGCTGTCCCTGCCCTTAGGAAAGTAAGGGGTTACGAGAGTGTTAATCAAGTAGTTAAAGGTCCGTCCTGTGGGAACTACAATGCGTTCCTGTCTGAGGGTTGTGTCAGTAGATGTGGTGTACGAGGAAAAGAAACCGTATCACGGGATTCTGGTGCGCTACAGTCCCCGATGTTGGATGGCTTGGTGCCGCGAGAAGAGTTTGGAGACCTAGTCTTGCCAAGGAAGCTCCACTAGTTGATGTGAGAGTAGAAACAGATCTCTTCACGGACCATGCCCTTGTAGGGACTGTAGATAAGTTACCTGTCTTAGACGTGGACGTTGTGTTAGGCAGTGACCTAGCGGGTGGGAAGATGAACCCAGTGCCGGTGTTGCCTACGGGCCCGGTGGAGTCCACGGAGGCAGCGCAGCTTGAGGAAGAGGTACCAGAGAACGTCTACAACCACGATGGTGCCAGGCCTATGACAGCTGGCACGGCAGGCCGTGTGCCTGAGGACATAGCCGTTAAGACGGAGGAAGTGAAGACCAACGAGAGAAGGCTGTGTGATACCCTCCCCCGTGGTATAGACTCCGTTGAAACGCAGGAAGTTAAGACTCTCCCCCCGACTGAGACCAGCGAGAGGAAGCTGTGTGATACCCTCTCCCCTGGTGTAGATTCCGTTGAGACGGCGGACTTAAAGACTCTTCATGAGAGTGCGGCCAGCGAGAAGAAGCTGTGTGATACTCTCTCCGCTAGTGTAGACTCCGTTGAGACGGCGGACTCAAAGACTTCATGAGAGTGAGGCCAGCGAGAAGCTGTGTGATACCCTCTCCCCTGGGGTAGACTCCGTTAAGACGGAGGAAGTGAAGTCTCTCCCTACGAGTGAGTCTAGTGAGAGGGAGCTCTGTGATACCCTCTCCCCCGGTGCAGACTCCGTTGAGACCGCGAGTTTGTCTCGCGCCCATTTAAGAGGGAAGACTCTCCATGAGGATGAGATGAGGGAGAAGAAGCTTTGTGATACCCTCTCCCCTGGTGTAGACTCCGTTGAGACTGAGGATTTGTCTCATGCCCATTCAAGAGAGAAGACTCTCCATGAGGATGAAATTAGTGAGGAGAAGCTGTGTGATACCTCCCGTGATGATTTCGAGTTCGAACGAGATTCAGTGGGTGAGACTGAGGATTTGTCTCGCGCCCATTCAAGAGAGAAGACTCTTCATCACGTTGAAATGAGTGACGAGAAGATGTATGATACCCCCTGTGCTAGTGTTGCGTCAGGTTAGCTAAGTGCAACGATTGTTACTGTGTCACGTCAGAATCTAACTAAATGTAATGCTATCGAGCAAAGTGTCAACGGAAAGAGATCTCCTGGTTTGAAATCTTATCTGGAATGTTAACTCGTGTTCAATGTCAAACTCATGTTCAGTGTTAACGTAAATGATTCGTGCTTGATTTATGTGTTCACCTTGTACATTTGAATTCTTTTCATTATAAGCAATTCTAACCTTGGTGTTTGTTTTAACCCTATAACGTTAAGATAGCGTTATCCTGAGTTGTGCTATATTACAAATCTACCGTCCCTGCAAAGACGAGGACCAGTAGAGTATTTGTAACATACATATGTTACTGGCGACCTTGCGATAATAAGTGCTGAGTTCGTAACATATAAATTGGCGACCTCGCCAGGACATTTCTTGCCTTAACGGAATCTCTTTCCTTGATTCATTAATCATGTTGATCAATTTTGACAATACCGCTCAATCATTAACGTCGGTCGAAGTCTCGAGCCTTCCCCATATCCCTAGTGATATTAATGTTGATCTCAGTTATTGGCGAAAGCAGCTAGAGATAGCTAAGATCAATGCACAAGCACAACTGGCACAGTTACAAGTGCAGAAGAAGAAGACTGAGCAAGCGAGGTTAGCTTTCGAACGTGAAAGACTTAGACTTAACGCTTCACCATCAGGACCAGTGTCGTCCCAATTGGGTAACGTACATCCCGTACCAAAGTTCAGTAAACTTGACGGGGGCAGGCGTTCAAAAGGGTTTGACGACAGAGGGAGGACCAATGGTAATGTAATCCCACCTGAATCTGCTACCTTGCCGGTAACTCATAGAAGTCGGGGGAAATACTCCAACAGAGTTAAGAGTTGTTTTTATTGTGGCAAGGCTGGGCACCAGGTGAGGGATTGCTGGGCTCGAGCGAAGGAATCCAGAGACTTTACCAAAAGTAGGCCGGTAAGTCTCTTCTCAGCTTTAGGTGCACTTAATAAAGTAGGTAAGGCTGTCCCTGCCCTTAGGAAAGTAAGGGGTTACGAGAGTGTTAATCAAGTAGTTAAAGGTCCGTCCTGTGGGAACTACAATGCGTTCCTGTCTGAGGGTTGTGTCAGTAGATGTGGTGTACGAGGAAAAGAAACCGTATCACGGGATTCTGGTGCGCTACAGTCCCCGATGTTGGATGGCTTGGTGCCGCGAGAAGAGTTTGGAGACCTAGTCTTGCCAAGGAAGCTCCACTAGTTGATGTGAGAGTAGAAACAGATCTCTTCACGGACCATGCCCTTGTAGGGACTGTAGATAAGTTACCTGTCTTAGACGTGGACGTTGTGTTAGGCAGTGACCTAGCGGGTGGGAAGATGAACCCAGTGCCGGTGTTGCCTACGGGCCCGGTGGAGTCCACGGAGGCAGCGCAGCTTGAGGAAGAGGTACCAGAGAACGTCTACAACCACGATGGTGCCAGGCCTATGACAGCTGGCACGGCAGGCCGTGTGCCTGAGGACATAGCCGTTAAGACGGAGGAAGTGAAGACCAACGAGAGGAGGCTGTGTGATACCCTCCCCCGTGGTATAGACTCCGTTGAAACGCAGGAAGTTAAGACTCTCCCCCCGACTGAGACCAGCGAGGGGAAGCTGTGTGATACCCTCTCCCCTGGTGTAGATGCCGTTGAGACGGCGGACTTAAAGACTCTTCATGAGAGTGCGGCCAGCGAGAAGAAGCTGTGTGATACTCTCTCCGCTAGTGTAGACTCCGTTGAGACGGCGGACTCAAAGACTTCATGAGAGTGAGGCCAGCGAGAAGCTGTGTGATACCCTCTCCCCTGGGGTAGACTCCGTTAAGACGGAGGAAGTGAAGTCTCTCCCTACGAGTGAGTCTAGTGAGAGGGAGCTCTGTGATACCCTCTCCCCCGGTGCAGACTCCGTTGAGACCGCGAGTTTGTCTCGCGCCCATTTAAGTGGGAAGACTCTCCATGAGGATGAGATGAGGGAGAAGAAGCTTTGTGATACCCTCTCCCCTGGTGTAGACTCCGTTGAGACTGAGGATTTGTCTCATGCCCATTCAAAAGAGAAGACTCTCCATGAGGATGAAATTAGTGAGGAGAAGCTGTGTGATACCTCCCGTGATGATTTCGAGTTCGAACGAGATTCAGTGGGTGAGACTGAGGATTTGTCTCGCGCCCATTCAAGAGAGAAGACTCTTCATCACGTTGAAATGAGTGACGAGAAGATGTATGATACCCCCTGTGCTAGTGTTGCGTCAGGTTAGCTAAGTGCAACGATTGTTACTGTGTCACGTCAGAATCTAACTAAATGTAATGCTATCGAGCAAAGTGTCAACGGAAAGAGATCTCCTGGTTTGAAATCTTATCTGGAATGTTAACTCGTGTTCAATGTCAAACTCATGTTCAGTGTTAACGTAAATGATTCGTGCTTGATTTATGTGTTCACCTTGTACATTTGAATTCTTTTCATTATAAGCAATTCTAACCTTGGTGTTTGTTTTAACCCTATAACGTTAAGATAGCGTTATCCTGAGTTGTGCTATATTACAAATCTACCGTCCCTGCAAAGACGAGGACCAGTAGAGTATTTGTAACATACATATGTTACTGGCGACCTTGCGATAATAAGTGCTGAGTTCGTAACATATAAATTGGCGACCTCGCCAGGACATTTCTTGCCTTAACGGAATCTCTTTCCTTGATTCATTAATCATGTTGATCAGTTTTGACAATACCGCTCAATCATTAACGTCGGTCGAAGTCTCGAGCCTTCCCCATATCCCTAGTGATATTAATGTTGATCTCAGTTATTGGCGAAAGCAGCTAGAGATAGCTAAGATCAATGCACAAGCACAACTGGCACAGTTACAAGTGCAGAAGAAGAAGACTGAGCAAGCGAGGTTAGCTTTCGAACGTGAAAGACTTAGACTTAACGCTTCACCATCAGGACCAGTGTCGTCCCAATTGGGTAACGTACATCCCGTACCAAAGTTCAGTAAACTTGACGGGGGCAGGCGTTCAAAAGGGTTTGACGACAGAGGGAGGACCAATGGTAATGTAATCCCACCTGAATCTGCTACCTTGCCGGTAACTCATAGAAGTCGGGGGAAATACTCCAACAGAGTTAAGAGTTGTTTTTATTGTGGCAAGGCTGGGCACCAGGTGAGGGATTGCTGGGCTCGAGCGAAGGAATCCAGAGACTTTACCAAAAGTAGGCCGGTAAGTCTCTTCTCAGCTTTAGGTGCACTTAATAAAGTAGGTAAGGCTGTCCCTGCCCTTAGGAAAGTAAGGGGTTACGAGAGTGTTAATCAAGTAGTTAAAGGTCCGTCCTGTGGGAACTACAATGCGTTCCTGTCTGAGGGTTGTGTCAGTAGATGTGGTGTACGACGAAAAGAAACCGTATCACGGGATTCTGGTGCGCTGCAGTCCCCGATGTTGGATGGCTTGGTGCCGCGAGAAGAGTTTGGAGACCTAGTCTTGCCAAGGAAGCTCCACTAGTTGATGTGAGAGTAGAAACAGATCTCTTCACGGACCATGCCCTTGTAGGGACTGTAGATAAGTTACCTGTCTTAGACGTGGACGTTGTGTTAGGCAGTGACCTAGCGGGTGGGAAGATGAACCCAGTGCCGGTGTTGCCTACGGGCCCGGTGGAGTCCACGGAGGCAGCGCAGCTTGAGGAAGAGGTACCAGAGAACGTCTACAACCACGATGGTGCCAGGCCTATGACAGCTGGCACGGCAGGCCGTGTGCCTGAGGACATAGCCGTTAAGACGGAGGAAGTGAAGACCAACGAGAGAAGGCTGTGTGATACCCTCCCCCGTGGTATAGACTCCGTTGAAACGCAGGAAGTTAAGACTCTCCCCCCGACTGAGACCAGCGAGAGGAAGCTGTGTGATACCCTCTCCCCTGGTGTAGATTCCGTTGAGACGGCGGACTTAAAGACTCTTCATGAGAGTGCGGCCAGCGAGAAGAAGCTGTGTGATACTCTCTCCGCTAGTGTAGACTCCGTTGAGACGGCGGACTCAAAGACTTCATGAGAGTGAGGCCAGCGAGAAGCTGTGTGATACCCTCTCCCCTGGGGTAGACTCCGTTAAGACGGAGGAAGTGAAGTCTCTCCCTACGAGTGAGTCTAGTGAGAGGGAGCTCTGTGATACCCTCTCCCCCGGTGCAGACTCCGTTGAGACCGCGAGTTTGTCTCGCGCCCATTTAAGAGGGAAGACTCTCCATGAGGATGAGATGAGGGAGAAGAAGCTGTGTGATACCCTCTCCCCTGGTGTAGACTCCGTTGAGACTGAGGATTTGTCTCATGCCCATTCAAGAGAG
>NC_092228.1:48969489-48984489 GCF_036320965.1 Panulirus ornatus
CTCCTCTGTTACTTTGTCCACGCCGGCAGCGAGCGCACGTGACGACATACCGTAGCAGTTCCCATGGTTGGACCTGACGCCGTTGACCTGACGCCGTCGACCTGACGTTTGGGTGCTACAAGACTGGTCAAGGTCTGGGTCAAGACATAATTACTAAAGCAATCAACACGGTCAAGGAAGGTGAGATCCGGGCCGATAGAAGCCGCTCCCTACACCAAGACACGTCATACACAGAGATACACCAAGACACATATACGAACCACGTGGACACAAATACATGTGTTCGTAACACCCCCTCCTTAAAGGAGAAAATTCCTAGAAGAGGAATTTTCTAGCGTTAAAAGCGGGATAAACAATCGGCTAACACATTATGTGCGCCAGCAATATGGTGAATATCTAACTCTACTCTTGAAAAAGAAACCAGGCCCACCTGATTAATTTCTGACTCAGATCCCATAACTTGTTAACATTTTGAAGGGTTGGTAGTCAATACACTCTAAAATGATTGCCTGAAGGACACAAATATATAAAGTGTTATAACACAAACAACAGACAAAAGTTCCTTCTCCATGGTGGCTAACTGTTTGGGCTCAACCTTCTCTCTGTCCTCCTGCACGAGGACTTCAGCGTCAGCATCGCTGGCATTCACAGCTAATCTGGTTGGAGCCTGCAAAATATAACAGTTAAAACAAAAGTAGTGTTCCTAATTGATGAGAGAGACTGTCTCACACTGCTCATTCCAAACATCAATAACTCTGTCAGAGGGGTTGCGAGTGTTGCAAAATTTACAATGACATCCTACAGTACCCAACCATATCAGAGTAACACTTCAGTTCTCTCTCGCCTCCGCCCGGGTCCCAGGTCTCCGAGACACTCGCAGCTACGTCGTCGACTTCGCACGCGGCTACCGCTGGACGTAAGATGATGCAGACTGGCACCGTCGGTTCCAAGGGGAGAGGATCACGACTGAAACATCGCTCAGGCATGTTGATGTGGTATAAACTCTGACCTCTGCGCCTATCGGGGATAGAGACAAGGTAATTTGAGTCTCCTACACTCCAGATAATGGTGTAGGGACCCGGAAACCGGGCAGCCAAGGGTTGACCTGGCTGCGGTAGTAGAAGTAACACCTCGTCGCCCGCCTCAAACCTTCTCCAACGAGATCGTTCGTCAGGCCATATTGTCCTCCGTTCCTGAGTCTCTCTTGAATGGGTGCGAGACAAATCCTCAGTCTCATCTGCTGCTTCTTGTACGGACTCGTAACCAGCACAAGAAGTATCACACATCTTCTCACTAATTTTGTCCTCAAGGAGAATCTTCTCTCTTGAATGGGAGCGAGACAAATCCACAGTCTCACCCACCGAATCTCGTTCAGACTCGAGACTAGCACAGGAGGTATCATACATCTTCTCGTCACTCATTTCATCGTGATGAAGAGTCTTCTCTCTTGAATGGGCGCGAGACAAATCCTCAGTCTCACCCACTGAATCTCGTTCGAACTCGAAATCATCACGGGAGGTATCACACAGCTTCTCCTCACTCATCTCATCCTCATGGAGAGTCTTCTCTCTTGAATGGGCATGAGACAAATCCTCAGTCTCAACGGAGTCTACACCAGGGAAGAGGGTATCACACAGCTTCTCCTCCCTCATCTCATCCTCATGGAGAGTCTTCCCTCTTAAATGGGCGCGAGACAAACTCTCAGTCTCAACGGAGTCTACACCGGGGGAGAGGGTATCACAGAGCTCCCTTTCACTAGACTCACTCGTAGGGAGAGACTTCACTTCCTCCGTCTTAACGGAGTCTACCCCAGGGGAGGGGGTATCACACAGCTTCTCGCTGGCCTCACTCTCATGAAGAGTCTTTAAGTCCGCCGTCTCAACGGAGTCTACACTAGCGGAGAGAGTATCACAGAGCTTCTTCTCGCTGGCCGCACTCTCATGAAGAGTCTTTAAGTCCGCCGTCTCAACGGAATCTACACCAGGGGAGAGGGTATCACACAGCTTCCTCTCGCTGGTCTCAGTCGGGGGGAGAGTCTTAACTTCCTGCGTTTCAACGGAGTCTATACCAGGGGGGAGGGTATCACACAGCCTCCTCTCGCTGGTCTTCACTTCCTCCGTATTAACGGCTATGTCCTCAGGCACACGGCCTGCCATGCCAGCTGTCATAGGCCTGGCACCATCGTGGTTGTAGACTCTCTCTGGTACCTCTTCCTCAAGCTGCGCTGCCTCCGTGGACTCCACCGGGCCCGTAGGCAACACCGGCACTGGGTTCATCTTCCCACCCGCTAGGTCACTGCCTAACACAACGTCCACGTCTAAGACAGGTAACTTATCTACAGTCCCTACAAGGGCATGGTCCGTGAAGAGATCTGTTCCTACTCTCACATCAACTAGTGGAGCTTCCTTGGGATCCGACAGTCCATCTGGCAAGACGCGGTCTCCAAACTCTTCTCGCGGCACCAAGCCATCCAACATCGGGGACTGCAGCGCACCAGAATCCCGTGATACGGTTTCTTTTCGTCGTACACCACATCTACTGACACAACCCTCAGACAGGAACGCATTGTAGTTCCCACAGGACGGATCTTTAACTACTTGATTAACACTCTCGTAACCCCTTACTTTCCTAAGAGCAGGGACAGCCTTACCTACTTTATTAAGTGGACCTAAAGCTGAGAAGAGACTTACGGGCCTACTTTTGGCAAAGTCTCTGGATTCCTTCGCTCGAGCCCAGCAAACCCTCACCTGGTGCCCAGCCTTGCCACAATAAAAACAACACTTAACTCTGTTGGATTATTTCCCCTGACTTCTATGAGTTACCGGCAAGGTAGCAGATTCAGGTGGGATTACATTACCATTGGTCCTCCCTCTGTCGTCAAACCCTTTTGAACGCCTGCCCCCGTCAAGTTTACTGAACTTTGGTACGGGATGTACGCTACCCAATTGGGACGACACTGGTCCTGATGGTGAAGCGTTAAGTCTAAGTCTTTCAAGTTCGAAAGCTAACCTCGCTTGCTCAGTCTTCTTCTTCTGCACTTATAACTGTGCCAGTTGTGCTTGTGCATTGACCTTAGCTATCTCTAGCTTCTTTCGCCAATAACTGAGATCAACATTAATATCACTAGGGATATGGGGAAGGCTCGAGACTTCGACCGACGTTAATGATTGAGCGGTATTGTCAACACTGATCAACGACATGATTAATGAATCAAGGAAAGAGATTCCGTTAAGGCAAGAAATATCTTGGCGAGGTCGCCAATTTATATGTTACGAACTCAGCACTTATTATCGCAAGGTCGCCAGTAACATATGTATGTTACAAATACTCTACTGGTCCTCGTCTTTGCAGGGACGGTAGATTTGTAATATAGCACAACTCAGGATAACGCTATCTTAACGTTATAGGGTTAAAACAAACACCAAGGTTAGAATTACTTATAATGAAAAGAATTCAAATGTACAAGGTGAACACATAAATCAGGCACGAATCATTTACGTTAACACTGAACATGAGTTTGACATTGAACACGAGTTAACATTCCAGATAAGATTTCAAACCAGGAGATCTCTTTCCGTTGACACTTTGCTCGATAACATTACATTTAGTTAGATTCTGACGTGACACAGTAACAATCGTTGCACTTAGCTAACCTGACGCAACACAGTAACATCACTGTTATACTTAGTTAAGCTTGACTTGACACAGTAACATATCATTACACTTAGTTAAGCTTAGCATGACACAGTAAACATCTTACAACCTAGTCAAACTTGACGGGACACAGTAACATCTTACAACCTAGTCAAACTTGACGGGACACAGTAACATCTTACAACCTAGTCAAACTTGACGGGACACAGTAACATCTTACAACCTAAGTAAACTTGACGGGACACACAACCTAGGGTAGCGGTGGCTACGGGGTTCGAGACAGGGAAAGCCTACATTACCTTGTTGGGCTCGAGACTTGTGAAGGAATCAAGGTCTCAGACGATCGTCTGAGCTTTTATCTGAATGACCAGCAAGGCAGGAACAGCTGGCCACGCCTCGACCCGCCACCTAGTTCTACTATAGGTCACAATGACACAATTGCCCTTGATAGGTCAAGAGACTGGTTGTCACGCCCTCTCCTTGACGTGATTGGCTGAAGGAGGCCTAAGGTCGGGCCTACGTATGTGGCGTGCATCCAGCCTCCTCTGTTACTTTGTCCACGCCGGCAGCGAGCGCACGTGACGACATACCGTAGCAGTTCCCATGGTTGGACCTGACGCCGTTGACCTGACGCCGTCGACCTGACGTTTGGGTGCTACAAGACTGGTCAAGGTCTGGGTCAAGACATAATTACTAAAGCAATCAACACGGTCAAGGAAGGTGAGATCCGGGCCGATAGAAGCCGCTCCCTACACCAAGACACGTCAAACACAGAGATACACTAAGACACATATACGAACCACGTGGACACAAAAACACATGTTCGTAACAACACACACACACACACATATACATACACAAACACACACCTACTCACACACAAGCAAACACACACACATACACGCAAACGCATAAATACACGCACAGACACATATATTAACAGACACTCACATACATACACGCAGACACAAAAACACACACACAGACACACGCACACACACACACACACACACACACACACACACACACACACACACACACACACACACACACACACACACACACACGTGCACGCTCACGTACACACTCACAAACACACGCGAACGCACACACACAAGCACACACACACACACACACACACACACACACACACACACACACACACACACACACACACACACACACACACACACTTACACACACGCACACACACACACACACACACACACACACACACACACACACACACACACACGCTTATAGTATTGTTACGAACTCAATACTTATTGAGGCCAGGTCGCCAGTAACATATCTGTTACAAATACTACTGACCTTGTCTTGCAAGGACGTTAAAGATTTGTCAAGTTGCACAACTCAGGATAACACAATAATAAAGTTATGTGATTGAATTAAAGGCCAGCATTACATTAAATCTACTTATAATGAAAGAATTCAAGTGTACCTAAATAGGTACATAAGTCAATATTCCAGATAAGATTTCAAGCCAGGAGACCTCTTTCTTGTGACAGTTACGCTTGACGTGATACAATTAACTTCATCGTTACACTTATCTAAACCTGATGTAACACAGTATACACTTAGCTAAATCTGATGTAACACAGTAAACACTTAGGTAAATCTGATGTAACACAGTAAACACTTAGCTAAATCTGATATAACACAGTAAACACTTATAGCACAACATTCGTTATAGCAGTAACCGCTTATAGCACAGCAGCGCTTACAGGCTTACAGGTTTACAGGCTTACAGCAGGGGACACCACCCACCTCGCTGGGCTTCAGAGAAAGGAATCAAGAGTCAGCGGGTGTTGTGGGTACCAGAAGACAAGCGTTCGCCTTTGCTGCTATAAACCTTACATTTCGATTGGCTATAGAAATATAGGAGAAGTTCTCATTGGTTGGATGGTCCCAGAGTCTCGGCGTAGTTACACTCTCGTAAAATGCTGGGTGGACAGAAACTCCTCGCCCTCATAAGAAATAGATACAAACACACATGTCTTCGTAACACCCCCCTCCTTAAAGGAGAAAATTCCTAGAAGAGGAATTTTCTCACGTTAAGAGCGGGATAAACAATCAGCTAACACAATATGTGCGCCAGCAATATGGTGAATATCTAAATTATACTCTTGAAGGAACAAGGCCCACCTAGTTAACCTTTGATTCTTATCTCGGAACTTATTGACATATTTCAAGGGGTGGTGATCAGTATACACCTTGATGACATTGCCTGAAGGACACAAGTAAACATGAAAATGATGCAATGCTAATATTAAAGACAAAAGTTCCTTCTCAATGGTGGAATAATTCCTTTGGGCTTGATTGAATTTCTTACTAAAATAACTTACAGGGTGCTCAACATGGTTCTCGTCCTCCTGCAAGAGGACAGCACCGGCTCCCACATTGCTGGCGTCAACAGCTAACTTGAAAGGTTGATCAAAATCAGGGGCCTGCAAAATAGGACTATTACAAAGTATGGATTTGAATTGATGAAAGGCTATGTCACACTGCTCATTCCAAATATATTTAACATCTTTCTTCAATAAATCTGTCAGAGGGGTTGCGACTGTTGCAAAATTTACAATGAACATTCTATAGTACCCAACCATACCCATAAAACGTCTCAGTTCTCTTCGAGACCGGGGGGCACTCATCTGGGATAAAGACTGGACCTTTGCAGTCGGTGGGGCTAGCTCACCTTGGCCGATCACATAACCCAAATATTGCACCTTGGCCTTCACAAACTCGCATTTGTTCCAATTGAGAACAAGGTTAGCTTTATTCAAGGCCGTCAGAACGTTCTCAAGTCTCTGTAGATGTTCGTCCCAACTCTGACTGTATATCACAATATCATCCAGGTAGACGACACAACCAGGCAGGTCTCTGATGAGGATGTTCATAAGTCGTTGAAATGTAGCAGGGGCATTCTTCATGCCAAAAGGCATCACTTTACACTTATAAGTATGTCCTAGCACTACAAAAGTGCTCTTCTGCTCTTTCCGTCAATCTAATTTGCCAGTACCCTTTTCTGAGGCCTAGTTTTGACAGGAAGCGAGCATTGCCGACGCGATCTATGCAGTCTTCCACTCGCGGCAGGGGGTAACTGTCAGTTCTTGTCACCTCATTAACCCGGTGGTAGTCGATACAGAACCGATGGGTCCCATCAGACTTGGATACGAGAGTAACAGGGGAGCTCTACTCTGACTGACATGGCTCAATCAGGTCGTGCTCAAGCATATAGTTCACCTCAGTGCGAAGGATGGCCTCTCGTTGTGGGCTCACTCGGTACGGAGCCAATTTAACCGGTCGGGCTGCTTCCACGTCCACATCATGGGTTGCGAGCGAGGTCTGCCCAGGTGTGCTTCGGAAAACCTCCGGGTGTTTTGACAACAAGGCGGACATTTGCACACGTTGATCTTCCGATAGATGCGAAAGCTTGGTCTCCCACTTCCCGTTCGCGCCTCCGTCCGGTTCCCAGGCTTCCGAGGCACTCGCAGCTACGTCGTCGACTTCGTCACACACGGCTACCGCTGGACGTTGGATGATGTAGACTGGCACCTTCGGTTCCAAGGGGGTAGGATCACGCCTGAAATATGGCTTAAGCATGTTGACGTGGCATAATCTCCGACCTCTGCGCCTATCGGGGGTAGAGACAAGGTAATTTGAGTCTCCTACACTCCGGATAATGATGTAGGGGCCCTGAAACCGGGCAGCCAAGGGTTGACCTGGCTGCGGTAGTAGAAGCAACACCTCGTCGTCCGCCTCAAACTTTCTCAAACGAGATCGTTTGTCATACCATCTCTTCATTCGTGCTTGGGTCTCTGTTAAATTCTGCCGAGCGGTTTCCCAGCACCTTTGTAGTTTCTCCTTGAACTCGCTGACAGAGTCCAACAGGCCGACACTCTCTTCGAGTTGAGCCACACGTCTTTCAGTAACTTAAGAGGCCCTCGGACCTCGTGGGCAAACATCAGCTCAAAGGGGGAGAAACCTAGAGATTCATTAGGCACTTCTCTCGTGGCAAAGAGAAGAAATGGGAGTCCCTTATCCAAGTCCTTGGTGTTGTCAGCACAATACTTCTTTATCATGGACTTCAGGGTGGAATGGTAACGTTCCAGTGCTCCCTGGCTCTGAGGGTGGTAAGCAGTGGAGGTAATCTTACCGATACCCAGCTCCCTCAGGGTCTGTCGAAAAGTCCTGGACATGAAATTGGATCCCCGATCAGATTGCACATCTTTGGGAAGTCCAAATTTTGTGAAGAAGCTAAGCAGCTCCCGGACAACAGTCTTGGCATTCATGCTTCTCAACGGTATTGCTTCGGGATATCTCGTGGCCATATCAATAATACTTAAAATGTAACAGTGGCCAGAGGAGGTTCTTGGCAATGGGCCCAGAATGTCAACTATGACTCGATCAAACGGAGCTTCAAATGGGGGAATAGGAACTAAGGGGGCAACCTTAAGCTTCTGATTAGGCTTTCCCATCACTTGACATGTATGACACGTCTTTACTTACTGAGCGACATCCCGGCGGACACCAGGCCAATATACATTCCGCTACACTCGGTCCAGGGTCTTCCTTCCCCCTAAACGACCGGCGAAATTTGAGTCATGCGCCAGCTTCAAAATCTCCCTCCTGTAGGGACGCGGCACTAACACCTGGTGAACTGCCTGCCACTCCTCGTCTTCCCCATTACATGACACTGGACACCACCTCCTCATTAACAACCCATCCCGGAGGTAATAACCGTCAGCCGATGCCTCAGCCGACTCAAACAATTCCTTAAACTCGGGTTCGGCTCTCCGTAATCTCTTCAGATTCTGACGAGACAAATCATCAGTCTCATCCGTCGACGAGGGGTCAGTGCCTAACTCAGCATAGAAGGTATCAGCAAGCTCCACCTCACTCGGCTCACTCTTGGGCAGTGACTGTAGTTTTCCCGCCTCACGCTCTGTCTCCTGGGTCTTGCAACTTGCTTTCTTAGCGGACATGGACCGGGTAACTGCGCATACGGGGAATAAGTCCGGTACCTCTTCCTCGAGCTGCACTGCCTCCGTGGACTCCACCGGGCCCGTAGGCAACACCGGCATTGGATTCATCTTCCCACCCACTAGGTTATTGCCTAACACAAAGTCCACACCTGAGACAGGTAACCTATCCACAACCCCTATGAGAGCATGGCCCGTGAAGAGATCTGTTTCTACCCTCACATCGACTAGTGGAGCTTCCTTGGGACCCGACAGTCCATCTAGCAAGACTCGGTCTCCAAACTCTCCTCGCGGCACCAAGCCATCCAACATTAGGGACTGTAGCGCACCAGAGTCCCGTAATACGGTCACTTTTCGTCGTACACCACACTTACTAACATAGCCCTCAGACAGGAACGCATTGTAGTTCCCACAGAACGGATCCTTAATAACAAAGTGATTAACACTCTCGCAACCCCTCTTTTTCCTAAGAGCAGGGACAGCCTCACCTACTTTACTAAGTGGCCCTAAAGTTGAGACGAGATTCACCGATCTACTTTTGGTAGAATCTCTGGATTCCTTCACTCGAGCCCAGCAATCCTTCACCTGGTGCCCAGCCTTGCCACAATTAAAACAACTCTTAACTCTGTTGGAGTATTACCCCTGACTTTTGTGAGTTACCGGCAAGGTAGCAGATTCAGGTGGGATCACATAATCATTGGTCCTCCCTCTGCCGTCGTAGCCCTTTGAATGCCTGCCCGCGTCAAGTTTGACATCTAACATGTACTCATCTGCTAGTTTCCAAGTCTCCTCAAAATCCTTCGCTGATTTAGTCATTACGTACTGCAGTACATCACGGGGTAGACCGTCCTTACATTCCTCGAACAAAAATAGTTTCAGGACCGATTCAGCATCTATATAAGGTCCCGCGAAGCGTACCCACTGCGCGCCTAACTTGTACTTCTCACAAAAGTGATCTAGGTAGGTTTGATCAGGGCGCTTATGCTTAGTTCGAAATCTGAGTCGGTCTGCTTCCGGACTTAAATGATAAGAATTTATCACTGCCTGCTTAACAACCTCATAATCACCACACTGGTCATCGGTCAACGCGGTGTATGTGGATTCAGCTTTGCCAAAAAGGAGGGGCCGCAAAACTGTCACCCAGGCTGACTTCGGCCAAGAGCAGTCACGGGCAGTCTGTTCAAATTTAAGGAAAAAGGAAGCCACGTTATCTTCATCGAACTTAGGTACGAGATGTAAGTCTTCCAACCGAGATGACACTGGTCCTGATGGTGAAGCGCTAAGTCTAAGTTTTTCACGTTCGAGGGCGATCCTCTCCTTTTGCATTTCGGCATTGATCTTAGCTATCTCTAGTTGAATTCGCCAGTATTCGGGATCAACATTAACATCACTAGGTATATTGGGAGGGATCGAGGCTTCAGCCGACGTCACTGATGGAGCGGTATTGTCGACACTAATTTCAACATCAGGCGCAGCATCTACTATCTGTTCACTAGCAAAATGATTTATGACTAAGGTCTCCAACTGTACTTTACTAGCTTTCCGGTCATAATTCAATTTTAACCTATTTGCAATAAGCTTCAACTCCTGCTTTGCTAAAGATTTGATGTCCTCGTGAGAGGGCTCAGATCGACAGAACTGGTCAACGTCAGCGTTGCTGGTCAACGGCATGATTAACGAAAAGGAAAGAGATTCCGTTAAGGCAAGAAAGATCCTGGCGAGGTCGCCAATTCATATGTTACGAACTCAATACTTATTCAGGCCAGGTCGCCAGTAACATATCTGTTACAAATACTACTGACCTTGTCTTGCAAGGACGTTATAGATTTGTCAAGTTGCACAACTCAGGATAACACAATAATAAAGCTATGGGATTGAATTAAAGACCAGCATTACATTAAATCTACTTATAATGAAAGAATTCAAGTGTACCTAGATAGGTACATAAGTCAATATTCCAGATAAGATTTCAAGCCAGGAGACCTCTTTCTTGTGACAGTTACGCTTGACGTGACACAATTAACTTCATCGTTACACTTATCTAAACCTGATGTAACACAGTAAACACTTAGCTAAATCTGATGTAACACAGTAAACACTTAGCTAAATCTGATGTAACACAGTAAACACTTAGCTAAATCTGATGTAACACAGTAAACACTTAGCTAAATCTGATGTAACACAGTAAACACTTATAGCACAACACTCGTTATAGCAGTAACGGCTTATAGCACAGCAGGGCTTACAGGCTTACAGGCTTACAGGCTTACAGCAGGGGACACCACCCAACTCGCTGGGCTTCAGAGAAAGGAATCAAGTCTCAGCGGGTGTTGTGGGTACCAGAAGACAAGCGTTCGCCCTTGTTGCGATAAACCTTACATTGCTGCTATAAACCTTACATTTCGATTGGCTATAGAAATATAGGAGAAGGTCTCATTGGTTGGAGGGTCCCAGAGTCTCGGCGTAGTTACACTCTCGTAAAATGCTGGGTGGAGAGAAACTCCGAGCCAGCCTCTGGCATCACTCCTCGCCCTCATAAGAAATAGATACAAACACACACGTCTTCGTAACAGTATCAAAAACACATATACACGCAAACATACACACACACACACACACACACACACACACATACATATATACACACAGACACACAGACACACACACACACACACACACACACACACACACACACACACACACACACACACACACGCGCATACACACAAACAAACACACGCATACAAACACACACAGAGACACACACACACACACACACACACACACACACACACACACACACACACACACACACACACACACGAGCACGCACACACACACACACACACACACACACACACACACACACACACACACACACACACACACACATACACACACACACACACCCACAACCACACACACGCACACATACAACTCACACAAACACACACACACACACACACACACACACACACACACACACACACACACACACACACACACACACACACACACACACACACACATACACACACACACACCCACAACCACACACACTCACACATACAACTCACACAAACACACACACACACACACACACACACACACACACACACACACACACACACACACACACACATATACAAATGCACACACACACACACAATACACGCATACGCACACACTTATGGATACTCCCACACTCATCAAAACACACACACACACACACACACACACACACACACACACACACACACACACACACACACACACACACAGACACTCGCCTACACACACACACACACACACACACACACACACACACAGGACACACATATATACATACAGAAACACGCCCACATACGCGTATACACACATATACACACAGACACACAAAAACAAACACGCACTTACAAACACACACACACACACACACACACACACACACACACACACACACAGACACACATACACACACAGACACACACAACTACATACACACACACACACACACACACACACACACACACACACACACACACACACACACACATACATACACACACACACACACACAGACACACACACACACACGCACTGAAAAACACACACACGCACACGCACAAACACAAACACACTTACACATACACACGTTACGAATTCAACACTTATTTAGGCAAGGTCGCCAGTAACATATGTTACAAATACTACTGTTCCTTGTCTTGCAAGGACGTTATAGATTTGTCAAGTTGCACAACTCAGGATAACACAATGATAAGGTTATGTAATTGAATTAAAGACCAGCATTACATTAAATCTACTTATAATGAAAGAATTCAAGTGTACAAAGATAGGCACATAAATCAAGCATGAAACATTACGTTAACATTGAAAGTGAGTTTAACATTGAACATAAGATAACATTTGTACATGACTTAACATTCCAGATAAGATTTCAAGCCAGGAGTTCTCTTTCCTCTAAGGCAGTTTTTCGATAACATTACACTGATAATTATAACGGGCTTACAGCACAACACTTGGGTAACGGGCTTATAGCACAGCAGGGCTTACAGGCTTACAACACAGCAGGACTTACAGCAGGGGTGGACCACTTACCTCGCTGGGCTAGAAAGAGAGCGACTCAGCGGGTGTCATGGGTATATATTACAGTAAAGACAAGCGTTCCCTGAGAGTTATACAACCTTACATTTTGATTGGCTATGGGCCTCAGAATTATTCTGATTGGTTGGAGAATGCGTAGCTCAAAACTGCGTAGATCACCCTCCCTCTTGTAAGCCTACAGCGATGACATGTCCAGTACGGGTGTCGAAATATTCCGCAGCTGATGACAACTTAATCCCCCCCCGCCTCGGAGAAGGGTCGGGGTGCTCAAGGACAAATGACCATCTGTTTTCAAAATTAAATTAAAATTAAATTATTACGCCTAATGCTTGGTGTGAACTGAAGCTCCGAGGACGTCTTAGAGGGAGGCCTTAATCCTCGTCCTGTTAAGAAATGACAACACCATGCACAAAGACACGCACATGTCCCGTAACACCCCCTCCTTAAAGGAGAAAATTCTTGGAAGAGGAATTTTCTTAAGAGCGGGATAAACAATCAGCTAACACAATCTGTTAACACATGAGATGTGCTGAAAATAATGTAACGTAAAAATTATACATAATATAACAAGGCCCACCTATTTAATATTGACTCCGTTCCCATAACTTGTGAACATTTTGAAAGGTTGGTAGTCAGTACACTCTAAATTGATTGGCTGAAGGGCACAAATATACAGTGTTATAATACAAATAGGAAAACAAATGTTACTTCTATGATTGCTTGAAGAACACATTAAGAAAATGCTACAATACAAATAGCAAAACAAAAGTTCCCTCTTCTTGGTGGGGCTATATGTTTGGGCTCAACCTTCTTTCTGTCCTCCTGCATGGGGACCTCACCAGCCTGTACAACACTGGCGGCATTCACAGCTAATCTGGTTGGAGCCTGCAAAATAAAACAGTTGAAAAGTAGGGTTCCTAACTAATAAGAGAGACTGTCTCACACTGCTCATTCCAATCATCTGATATCATTCTTCAATAAATCTGTCAGAGGGGTTACGACTGTTGTAAAATTTACAATGAACATCCTATAGTACCCAACTATATACAAGCAACACTTCAGTTCTCTCACGCCTCCGCCCGGGTCCCAAGTCTTCGATTCACTCGTAGCTACGTCGTCGACTTCGTCACACACGGCTACTGCTGGACGTAAGATGATGCAGACTGGCACCGTCGGTTCCACGGGGGGAGGTTCACGACTGAAATATGGCTTATGCATGTTGACGTGGCATAATCTCCGACCTCTGCACCTATCAGGGATAGAGACAAGGTAATTTGAGTCTCCTACACTCCAGATAATGGTGTAGGAACCCTGAGAACGGACAGCTAAGGGTTGATCTGGCTGCTGTAGAAGAAGCAACACCTCGTCGCCCGCCTCAAACCTTCTTGAACGAGATCGTTTGTCATACCATATTGTCCTCCGTTCCTGAGTCTCTCTTGAATGGGCGCGAGACAAATCCTCAGTCTCACCCACTGAATCTTGTATGGACTCGAAAGTAGCACAGGAGGTATCACACAGCTTCTCCTCACTAATTTCATCCTCAGGGAGAGTCTTCTCTCTCGAATGGGCATGAAACAAACCTTCAGTCTCAACGGAGTCTACACCAGGGGAGAGGGTATCACACAGTTTCCTCTCACTAGACTCACTCGTAGAGAGAGACTTAACTTCCTCCATCTTAACGGAGTCTACACCAGGGGAGAGGGTATCACATAGCCTCTTCTCGCTGGCCTCACTCTCATGAAGAGTCTTTAAGTCCACTGTCTCAACGGAGGCTACATTAGGGGAGAGGGTATCACACAGCTTCCTCTCGCTGGTCTCAGTCGGGGGGAGAGTCTTAACTTCCTGCGCTTCAACGGAGTCTATACCAGGGGAGAGGGTATCACACAGCCTCCTCTCGCTGGTCTTCACTTCCTCCGTTTCAACGGCTATGTCGTCAGGCACACGGCCTGCCGTGCCAGCTGTCATAGACCTGGCATCATCGTGGTTGGAGACTAACTCTGGTACTTCTTCATCAAGCTGCACTGCCTCCGTGGACTCCACCGGGCCCGTAGGCAACACCGGCATTGGGTTCATCTTCCCACCAGCTAGGTCATTGCCTAACACAAAGTCCACACCTGAGACAGGTAACCTATCTACAACCCCTATGAGAGCATGGCCCGTGAAGAGATCTGTTTCTACCCTCACGTCGACTAGTGGAGCTTCCTTGGAACCCGACAAT
>NC_092228.1:49010309-49015309 GCF_036320965.1 Panulirus ornatus
GGGGGTTATAGATTTAGTATTATAAAGTGCGGGGGGGGGGGGGGGGGGGGGGGGGGGGGGGGGGGGGGGGGGGAGTAGTAGTTAGTAGTAGTAGTAAGTGTTGTAGAAGTAGTAGTAGTAGTAGTTGTTGTAGTAGTAGTATAAGCGTAAATTGTAGTAGTAGTAAGTAGAAAATATAGAAGTAGTAGTGAGAGAGTTATTAGTAGTAGTAAAATATTGAGTTGAGTTATATTTGATTATTTGAGAGTTTGTGTGTAAGTGTAGTTGTATGGGTGTAGAGAGTTGTTGTAGGTGCAGTAAATAAGTAGTAGTTGTAGTAGTAGTTTGTTATAGTAGTAGTAGTATATAGTAGAGTAATGTAGTAAATTTGGGAGTGGTGTTCGTAGTAGTGTTGTAGGTGTAATTTGAAGTAGTAGAGTATAGTGGGTAGGTGAAATTTGTAGAGTAGTAGTAGTAGTATTGTAGAGTAGTTTTAAGAAAGTATAAGGTTTGTAGTAATAGTGTATAGTAGTAGTAGTAAATAAATGTTAGTAAATTGAGTAGTGTGTTGTGAGTAGTAAAGTAGTAGTTTAGTAAGTTTGAGTAGCTAGTAGGTAGTAGTAGAGTAGAGTTAGTAGTGTATAGTAGTAGTAGTAGTTTCAGTAGTAAGGTAGTGTAGTGTAGTATAGTAGTTGTAGTGTAGTATAGTTTAGTAGAGTTTTTAGTAGTGTAGTAAATTAGAGTGTAATGTAGTTTGTAACAAGTATGGGAGTAGTGTAAAATAGGTAGTAGGTTAGTAGTAGCTAGTTTGTTAGTTGGGTAGTAGTAGTATAGGTAGTAAATAATGTAGGGAGTAGTGTTGTAGTAAGGGAGTAAAAGGGATTGTAGGTTAAATTTAGTAGTAGTTTATTGAGAGAAGTATAGTAGTAAGTAGTTAGTTAAAGAGTAGTAGTAGTAGTAAGTTATAGTAATGTATAAGTAGTAGTAGCAGGGAGTTAGTATTGTAGAGTGTGTAGTAGTATAGTTATAGGTGGTAGTAAATAGGTAGAGTAGGGAAAGTAGTAAGTAGTAGGGTAGTATAGTAGTATAGTAAGTAGTAGTAAAGTAGTAGTAAAGTAGTAGTAGTATTAGTTAGTAAAGTAGTAAAGGTGTAGTATGTAAGTAGTAGTAGTAGTAGTAGAGTTAGTAGGGAGTAAGATAATGTAAGTAGTTAGTAGTAGTAGTAAGTATGTAGTAGTAAGTAGTAGTAGTGTAGTAGTTTGTAGTAGTAGTAGTTAGTAGTAGTAGATGTAGTAGTAGTAGTAGATGTAGTAATAGTACGAGTTAGTAGTATAGTAGAGTAGTAAGTAAAAGTAGTAGTATAGTGTAAGTATTAGTAGTAGAGTAAAATAGTAGTAGTAAAGTAAGTAGTTGTAATGTAGTAATAGGGATAAGTAGTAAGAAGTTGTAGTAAGTAGTGTTGGAGTTGTAAGTAGTAGTAGTAGAGTATAGTAGTAGTAATGTAGTAAGTAAATAGTAGTATCGTAGTAAGTAAGTAGTGTAGTAGTTAGTGTAGTAGTAGTAGGAGTAAATAAAGTAAATAAGGTAGGTAGTAGTAGTATGTAGTTAGTAAGTAGTAGGTAGTAGTTAGTAAGAGTAAGTATAAGTAGTAAGTGAAGAAGATAAGAAGTAGTAGTGTAGTAGTAAGTAGTGAAGGGTATGTAGTAAGTAGTAGTAGAAGTAGAGTAGTAAGAAAGTAGTTAGTAGTAGTAGTAGGTAATGTAGTAGTAGTAGTTATAGTAGAGAGTAGTAGTTAGTGTGTAAGTAGTTAGTTAAGTAGTAGTAGTATGTAGTTTAGTTTAGTAGTAGTAGTGAAGTAGTAGTAGTAGTAGTAAAGGTAGTATAGTAAGTAGTTAGTAGAGTAGTATAGGTCGTATGAGTAAGTAGTAGTAAGGTAGTAGTAGTAGTAGTAAGTAGAGTAGTAGTTAGTAATAGTAGTGTAGTAAAGTAGTTAAGTAAGTAGTTAGTAGTAGTAGTAAGGGAAGTATAGTAGTAGTGAGTTAGTAGTAAGTAGTAGTAGTAGTTAGTATGTAGTAAAGTAGTTAGTATGTAGTGAGTGTAAAGTTTGTAGTAGTAAGTAAATAGTGTAGTAGTAGTAGGTAAATGTAGTAGTAAGTATGGTGTATAGTTAGAGTATGTATATAGTAGTAGTAGTAGTAGTAGATGTAGTAGTAGTAGTAGTAGTTAGTAAGTAGTAGTAGTAAGTAGTAAAAGTTAAGTAGTAGTAGTAGTAGTAGTAAATAGTATAAGAGTAGTAGTAGTAGTAAGTAGTAAGTAAGGAGTAGTAGGGAGTAAGTATGTAAATAGAGTAACTTAGTATTAAGTAGTAGTAGGTAGTAGTTAGTAGTAGTAGGTAGTAGTAGTAGTAGTATAGTTAGTAGTAGTTAGTAGTAGAGTAGTAAGTAGTAGTAAGTAGTAGTAAGTATAGTAAGTAGTAAGTTAGTAGTAGTAAATGTAGTAGTAGTAATAGTAGTAGTAGAGTAGTAGTAGTAGTAGTAGTAGTAGTAGTAGTAGTAGTAGTAGTAGTAATTGTAGTATCAGCAGTTTTAGTAGTAGTAGCATTAATAGTAGTATTAGTATTATTAGTACCAGTAGTAGCATCGTTAATAGTAATAGTAGTAGTAGTGGTTGTAGTAGCCATAGTAGCAGTAGCAGTAGTAACAGTAGTAGTAGCAGCAGTAGAAGTAGTAGTAGTAGTAGTAGTAGTAGCAATATTAGCAGTATCAGAAGTAGTAGTAGTTGTAGTAGTAGTAGTAGTAGTAGTAGTAGTAGTAGTAGTAGTAGTAGTAGTAGTAGTAGTAGTAGAAGTAGTTTTAGTAGTAGTAGTAGTAACAGTGGTAGTAGTATCAGTAGCTATAGTAATAGCAGTAGTATTATTATAGTAGTAGCATTGATAGCAGTATTAGATGTAGTAGCTGTAGGAGCAGTATTAGTACTAGAAGTAGAAGTAGTAGTAGTAGCAGTAATATCACTATTAGCAGTAGTAGGATTAGTAGTTTTAGTAGAAGTAGTAGTTCTAGTAACTCTAGTAGTAGTAGCAAAAGTAGTAGTAGTTGCAGTAGTTGTAGTAGTAGTAGTAGTAGTAGTAGTAGTAGTAGTAGTAGTAGTAGTAGTAGTAGTAGTAGTAGTAGTAGTAGTAATAGTAGTAGAAGTAGTAGTAGTAGTAGAAGTAGTAGAAATCGTAGTAGTAATACTAGAAGTGGTAGTAGTAGTAGCAGTAGTAGTAGCAATAGTAGTGGTAGTAGTATTTATAGTAGTAGTGTTAGTAGTAGTAGTAGTAGTAGTAGTAGCAGTAGTAGTAGTAGTAGTAGTAGTAGTAGTAGTAGCAGCAGTATTAGCAGTAGTAGTAGCAGTAGTAACAGTATTAGTAGTAACAGTAGCAGTAGTAGAACTATTGGTAGTAGAAGTAGTAGTTGTAGTAGCACCAGAAGTAGTAGTAGTTGTAATGGTAGTAGTAGTAGTAGTAGTAGTAGTAGTATTAGTAGTAATAGTAGTAGTAGTAGTAGTAGTAGTAGTAGTAGTAGTAGTAGTAGTAGTAGTAGTAGTAGTAGTAGTAGCAGGAGTAGTAGTAGTAGTCGTAATATTTGTAGTAGTGCTAGTAATACTAGTAGCAATAAAACTACCTGTACTAGTAGTAGAAGTAGTAGTAGTAGTAGTAGTAGTAGTAGTAGTAGTAGTAGTAGTACTAGTAGTGGTAGTAGTAGTAGTAGTAGTAGTAGTAGTAGTAGTAGTAGAAGTTGTAGTAGTAGCAGCAGCATTAGTAGTAGAGTAATAGTAGAAGTAACAGAATTATTAGCAGTAGTAGTAGTAGTAGCAGAAGTATTAGTAGAAGCAGTAGTAGAAGTAGTAGCAGTAGTAGCAGTAGTAGTAGTAGTAGTAGTAGTAATAGAAGCGGTAGTAGTAGTAGTAATAGCATTCGTAGTAGTAGTAGTAGTAGCAGCAGCAGCAGCAGCATTAGTAGTAGTAATAGCAGTAGTAGCAGTAGTACTTGAAGTAGTAGGAGTAGTAGCAGTAGTAGTAGTACATGTAATGGTAGTAATAACAGTAGTAGTAGTAAGAGTAGTAGTAGTAGTTGTAGTAGTTTTAGTAGTCGTAGCAGCAGTAGTAGTAGTAACAGTAGTAGTAGTTGTAGTAGTAGTAGTAGTAGTAGTAGTAGTAGTTGTAGTAGTAGTAGTAGTAGTAGTAGTAGTAGTAGAGTAGTAGTAGTAGTAGCAATAGTTGTACTACTAGCAAGAGTAGTAGAAACATTATTAATAGTAGTAACTGTAGTAGTAGCCGTAGAAGCAGAAACAGTGGTAGGAATAGTAGTAGTAGTATTAGCAGTAGTCGCATTAGTAGCAGTAGTAATAGTAGTAGCATTATTAGCAGTAGTAGCAGTAGTAGTAGTAGTAGTAGTGGTAGTAATAGTAGTAGTAATTGTAGTAGTCGTGCTAGAAGTAGCAGTAGCAGTAGTAGCAGTAGTAATAGCAGTAGTAATAGTAGTAGTTGTAGTAGTAGTACTAGAAGTAGCAGTAGCAGTAGTAGCAGTAGTAATAGTAGTAGTAGTTGAATAAATTGTAGTAGTAGTAGAAGTAGTAGTAGTAGTAGTAGTAGTAGTAGTAGTAGTAGTAGTAGTAGTAGTAGTAGTAGTAGTAGTCGTCTTAGTAGTAGTAGTAGTACTTGTAGTAGGATTAGTACTAGTAATTGCAGTAATTGCAGTAGTAGCAGTAGCAGTACCAGTAATAGTTGTAAAAGTAGAAAAATTAGTAGTAGTAGTAGTAGTAGTAGTAACAGTACGAGTAGTATTAGTAATAGTAGTAGTAGTAGTAGTAGTAGTAGTAGTAGTAGTAGTAGTAGTAGTAGTAGTAGTAGTAGTAGATAGTAGTACTAGCAGTAGTAGTAGCAATAGTAGTAGTAGTAGTAGTAGATAGTAGTGCTAGCAGTAGTAGTAGCAATAGTAGTAGTAGTGCAAGTAGTAGAATAATAACAGTAATGATAGTAGT
>NC_092228.1:49025309-49030309 GCF_036320965.1 Panulirus ornatus
CCACTCCCCTTACTTCCATTGTTCTCACCTTTTTCCATTCTGTACTCAGTCTCTCCTGGTACTTCCTCACACAAGTCTCCTTCCCAAGATCACTTACTCTCACCACCCTCTTCACCCCAACATTCACTCTTCTTTTCTGAAAACCCATACAAATCTTCACCTTAGCCTCCACAAGATAATGATCAGACATCCCTCCAGTAGCACCTCTCAGCACATTAACATCCAAAAGTCTCTGTTTCGCGCGCCTGTCAATTAACACCTAATCCAATAACGCTCTCTGGCCATCTCTCCTACTTACATAAGTATACTTATGTATATCTCGCTTTTTAAACCAGGTATTCCCAATCATCAGTCCTTTTTCAGCACATAAATCTACAAGCTCTTCACCATTTCCATTTACAACACTGAACTCCCCATGTATACCAATTATTCCCTCAACTGCCACATTACTCACCTTTGCATTCAAATCACCCAACACTATAACCCGGTCTCGTGCATCAAAACCACTAACACACTCATTCAGCTGCTCCCAAAACAATTGCCTCTCATGATCTTTCTTCTCATGCCCAGGTGCATATTATTATTGGTGCATTATTATTATTATTATCATTATTATTATTATTATCATTATTATTATATATATATTATCATTATTATTATTATTATCATTTTTGTTATTATTATTATTATTATTATTATTATTATTATTATCATTATTATTATCATTATTATTATTATTATTATTATCATTATTATCATTTTTAGTAGTAGTAACAGTAGTAGCAGTAGCATCAGTAGCAGTAGTAGTAGTAGTAGTAGTAGTAGTAGTAGTAGTAGTAGTAGTTGTAGTAGTAGGAGTAGTAGTAGTAGTATTGTTATTATTATCATTATTATACTTATTATCATTTTTAGTAGTAGTAGCAGTAGTAGCAGTAGCATCAGTAGCAGTAGTAGTAGTAGTAGTAGTAGTAGTAGTAGTAGTAGTAGTAGTAGTAGAAGTTGTAGTAGTAGGAGTAGTAGTAGTAGTAGCTGTAGTAGCATTAGTATTAGCAAGTAGCAGCAGCAGCAGCAGCAGCAGTAGTAGTAGTAGTAGTAGTAGTAGTAGTAGTAGTAGTAGTAGTAGTAGTAGTAGTAGTAGTTATATTAGTAGTAGTGAGTCTTATTATTAGTAGTATCCAGTTGTGGTAGGTAGTGTAGTAGTAGTAGTAGTAGTAGTAGTAGTATAGAGTAGTAGCAGTAGTAGCAGTAGTAGTGTACTTTGTAGTAGTTAGTAGTAGTAGTAGTAGTAGTAGTAGTAGTCAGTAGTAGTAGTAGTCGTAGTAGTATTAGTAGTCGTAGTAGTAGTAGTGCTGTAGTCTAATAGTAGTAGTAATAACAGTAGTAGCAGGCGGAGTAGTATCTGTAGTAGCAGTAACAGTAGTAGTAGAAGTAGTAGTAGTAGTAGTAGTTGTAGTACGTCGTAGTAGTAGTAATAGTATTAGTAGCAAGTAGTAGTAGGAAACAGTAGATCAGTAGCAGTAGTAGATAAGTAGTAGTATAGTATAGTAGTAGTAGTAGTAGTAGTAGTAGTAGTAGTGTAGTATAATAAAATAGTAGTAGCAGTTGTGCAGTAGCGTTAGCATGTATTATTATTTTTATCATTATCTGTAGTAGTCGTAGGAGTTGTAGTTGTAGTGTAGTAGTAGTATATCGTAGTAGTAGTAGTTAGTAGTTAGTTAGTAGTAGTAGTAGTGTAGTAGCAGTAGTAGTAATAATAGTAGAAAATAGTAGTAGTAGTAGTAGTGTAGTAGTAGTAGTTGTTAGTGAGTAGTAGTAGCTGTTTAGTTAGTAAGCAGCTGTTGTAGTAGTCAGTCGTAGAGTAGTAGTAGTAGTAGAGTAAGTAGTAGTAGTAAGTGTGTAGTAATAGTACTGTTAGTAGTAGTAGAAGTTGTTGTAGTAGCTGTAGTAGCTTTAATATTAGCAGTAGCAGCAGCAGCATTAGTAGTCTAGTAGTAGTTGTAGTAGTAGAAGGTAGTAGTAGCAGTAGTTAGTAGTAGTAGTAGCATAGTAGTTGTTGTTGTGTTAGCGTAAGTAGTGTTTTTAGTTTAGTAGTTAGTAGTAGTAGTTATTGTATTACTATTATTATTCTTTCTTTCTTTCTTTCATTATCTAATCGCCATTTCCGCTAGTCGGGTAGCGATTAAAGAACAGAGGACTGGGCTTTGCGGGAATATATCATCTGGCCACTTCTCTGTTCCTTTTTGGAAAAAAAAAAAAAAAAAAGAGGGGCGGATTTCCAGCCACCGCTCCCCTTTCCTTTTAGTGCCTTCTACGACCGCAGGACTACATGGGAAGTATTATTTTCCCCTATCCCAGCGGATATTGTAGAGAGGATCATCATAGGTATAGCATAAGTGGGAGGCCCATTGGTTAATGTTTATGTGGCCTAGTAGTGAATACCACTACTTTGAATCGGTTTCTTTATTACTGGGGAGACGGCAGCCGGTGCTTTCCAGCGGGGATTAGACTCCTCCTTTTGTCCTAAGCGGCGGAAGAGAGTTCCTTCTCTATTACTACTACTACTGTGGTTACGTCATCTTCTACATTTCGAAGATAGATATTTCTTTAAGTATGGATTATTATTATTATTATTATTATTAGTATTATTATTATTATTAATTATTAATATTATTATTATTATTATTATTATTATCATATTATCATTTATTATTATTTTATATTATTATTATTATTATCATTATTATTATATAATTATTAATATTCCATTACTTATTATCATTATCATTTATTATTAATTTTATATTATTATTATTATTATTATTATTATTATTCTTATATTAATATTATTATTATTATCATTAGTACTATTATCTCATTATTATCATTTTTCATTATTAATATTATTTTTTTATTATTATTATTTTTTATTATTATTATTATTTTTTTTTTTTTTTTTTTTTCTTTTTTTTTTGCTTTGTCGCTGTCTCCGCGTTTGCGAGGTAGCGCAAGGAAACAGACGAAAGAAATGGCCCAACCCACCCCCATACACATGCCTTGATTCAATCCACTGACATCACGTCAACCCCGGTATACCACATCGCTCCAATTCACTCTATTCTTTGTCCTCCTTTCACCCTCCTGCATGTTCAGGCCCCGATCACACAAAATCTTTTTCACTCCATCTTTCCACCTCCAATTTGGTCTCCCTCTTCTCCTCGTTCCCTCCACCTCCGACACATATATCCTCTTGATCAATCTTTCCTCACTCATTCTCTCCATGTGACCAAACCATTTCAAAACTCCCTCTTCTGCTCTCTCAACCACGCTCTTTTTGTTTCCACACATCTCTCTTACCCTTACGTTACTTACTCGATCAAACCACCTCACACCACACATTGTCCTCAAACATCTCATTTCCAGCACATCCATCCTCCTGCGCACAACTCTATCCATAGCCCACGCCTCGCAACCATACAACATTGTTGGAACCACTATTCCTTCAAACATACCCATTTTTGCTTTCCGAGATAATGTTCTCGACTTCCACACATTCTTCAAGGCCCCCAGAATTTTCGCCCCCTCCCCCACCCTATGATCCACTTCCGCTTCCATGGTTCCATCCGCTGCCAGATCCACTCCCAGATATCTAAAACACTTCACTTCCTCCAGTTTTTCTCCATTCAAACTCACCTCCCAATTGAATTGACCCTCAACCCTACGGTACCTAATAACCTTGCTCTTATTCACATTTACTCTTAACTTTCTTCTTTCACACACTTTACGAAACTCAGTCACCAGCTTCTGCAGTTTCTCACATGAATCAGCCACCAGCGTTGTATCATCAGAGAACAACAACAGACTCACTTCCTAAGCTCTCCCATCAACAACAGACTTCATACTTGCCCCTCTTTCCAAAACTCTTGCATTCACCTCCCTAACAACCCCATCCATAAACAAATTAAACAACCATGGAGACATCACACACCCCTGCCGCAAACCTACATTCACTGAGAACCAATCACTTTCCTCTCTTCCTACACGTACACATGCCTTACATTCTCGATAAAAACTTTTCACTGCTTCTAACAACTTTCCTCCCACACCATATATTCTTAATACCTTCCACAAAGCATCTCTATCAACTCTATCATATGCCTTCTCCAGATCCATAAATGCTACATACAAATCCATTTGCTTTTCTAAGTATTTCTCACATACATTCTTCAAAGCAAACACCTGATCCACACATCCTCTACCACTTCTGAAACCACACTGCTCTTCCCCAATCTGATGCTCTGTACATGCCTTTACCCTCTCAATCAATACCCTCCCATATAATTTGCCAGGAATACTCAACAAACTTATACCTCTGTAATTTGAGCACTCACTCTTATCCCCTTTGCCTTTGTACAATGGCACTATGCACGCATTCCGCCAATCCTCAGGCACCTCACCATGAGTCATACATACATTAAATAACCTTACCAACCAGTCAACAATACAGTCACCCCCTTTTTTAATAAATTCCACTGCAATACCATCCAAACATGCTGCCTTGCCGGCTTTCATCTTCCGCAAAGCTTTTACTAACTCTTCTCTGTTTACCAACTCATTTTCCCTAACCCTCGCACTTTGCACACCACCTCGACCAAAACACCCTATATCTGCCACTCTATCATCAAACACATTCAACAAACCTTCAAAATACTCACTCCATCTCCTTCTCACATCACCACTACTTGTTTTCACCTCCCCATTTGGGCCCTTCACTGAAGTTCCCATTTGCTCCCTTGTCTTACGCACTTTATTTACCTCCTTCCAGAACATCTTTTTATTCTCCCTAAAATTTAATGATACTCTCTCACCCCAACTCTCATTTGCCCTTTTTTTCACCTCTTGCACCTTTCTCTTGACCTCCTGTCTCTTTCTTTTATACGTCTCCCACTCAATTTCATTTTTTCCCTGCAAAAATCGTCCAAATGCCTCTCTCTTCTCTTTCA